>NW_027366553.1:0-70135 GCF_046119375.1 Phyllobates terribilis
AGGCCTTCTACCATGCGTTTTTTAAGTGTTTCTGCAGCGTTTTTGCCGCTGCGGAAATGCTTAAAAAACGCATCGTGGGCACACAACCTAAAGCGGTTAAGCTAAAATGTTACTTCAGACTCAAATTTTAGCCTGCACAATGTATTATGCAATTTCTCCTGAACGCAGGATCACCCCATATAGAGCAGACACTTATATTTTATAGCTATATACATCTCATTAAGGGTATACAATTAAGTTTAAAAATTGCAAATTTTTTCTAAATTTTCAGAAAATTTGGAATACTTTCATAAATAACGACTAAACAACTGATCCAGTACGAACAGGTGCAATGTTTTACAAAAACAAAATTACAATCTCAGAATCACTGGCAGAAGAAGAAGCATTTAAGGGTATGTGCACACGATGCAGAAATGCTCAGGATTTTTTCCTGAGCGTTTCTGCATCTCTCTGGCAGGAAAAAACGCATGCGGATTGTACATGCGGTTTCCTGCCAGGGACATGCGGAAATGAAGCGTTCTTCACATGCATTTCCGCATGCGGGTTGACAAGCGCTTCCCAAGAGATTTTAGCATCACTTGGAAAGTGCTTGTCAACTTCACACTATATAAATCCATGCAACCGGCATGGATTTATATAGTGTGTGAATGTCAAAAAATAAAAAATAAATCTATACTTTACCCTCTGATGGCCCCCGGTGTCCTGCTTCGCTCGGTCCCGGCTGCCGGCAGTGAAGACTTTAGGACCTTCCGACGTCAGCGTCACGTGACCCGTCACATGACTCTGACGTCAGCGAAGGTCCTTCATTCAACCGCGAAGTGCCCGGGAAGCCAGCAGGACGCAGCGCGGGCCGTCAGAAGGTGAGAATATATATATTTTTTATTTTATTCTTTTTTTTTTAATGGTACCTGGGTCTGGATGAGAGTCCTCTCATCCACACCCGGGTACCATCCGCACATTAGACCGCATTAAAAGCGCATCAACATATACAGTGATGCGGATTCCATGCGGTCTAATGCAAGTCAATGGCGGCAAAAGAGCAGCGTTTCCGTAAAATTAATTGACATGCTGCGGATTTTTGACCGCAGCGTTTACGCTGCGGAAAAATCCGCATCATGGGCACAGCACATGCGGATTTCCATTGGGGAACATTGCTGCCCTTCTACCATGCGTTTTTCATGCGTTTCCGCGGCGTTTACGCAACTGCAAAAACGCCGCGGAAACGCATGAAAAACGCATCGTGTGAACTTAGCCTTAAAGTTATTACCACATAAAATGACATGTCATGCTTAAAAATGTGGCTGTCAGGTTAATGCTGATTACAAGACAGGGTTAAGAAACATGGAATGATAATGTGCAGTACATACCAATTGGTGAAGGGTCCTCTTCCTCTTCCTCTGTAAAGTAATGAAACACTTATTAGTCAGGGTGATAATATATATATATATATATATATATATATATATATATACAGGTGCATCTCACTAAATTAGAATATCATCAAAAAGTTAACAGGTGCATCTCACTAAATTAGAATATCATCAAAAAGTTAATTTATTTCAGTTCTCCAATACAAAAAGTGAAACTCATATATTATATAGAGTCATTACAAACAGAGTGATCTATTTCAAGTGTTTATTTCTGTTAATGTTGATTATGCATTACAGCCAAGGAAAATACAAAAGTCATTATCTCAGTAAATTAAAATAATTAACAAAAAACACCAGCAAAGGCTTCCTAAGCGTTTAAAAAGGTCCCTTAGTCTGTTTCAGTAGGCTCCACAATCATGGGGAAGACTGCTGACTTGACAGATGTCCAGAAGGCAGTCATTAACACAATTCACAAGGTCCCAGAGTTTCAATTTTCATTTGGAAATCAAGGTCCCAGAGTCTGAAGGAAGAGTGGAGAGGCCACAATCCAATGCTGTTTGAGGTCTAGTGTGAAGTTTCCACAATCAGTGATGGTTTGGGGAGCCATGTCATCTGCTGGTTTAGGTCCACTGTGTTTTATCAAGACCAAAGTCAGCACAGCCATCTACCAGGTAATTTTATAGCACTTCATGCTTCCCTCTGCCGACAAGCTTTTTGGAGATGGAAATTTCATTCTCCAGCAGGACTTGGCACCTGTCCACACTGCCAAAAGTACCAATACCTGGTTTAAAAACAACAGTATCACTGTGCTTGATTGGCCAGCAAACTCACCTGACCTTAACCTCATAGAGAATCTATGAGATATTGTCAGGAGGAAGATGAGAGACTCCAGACCCAGCAATACAGACGAGCTAAAGGCTGCTATTAAAGCAATCTGGGCTTCCATAACACCTCAGCAGTGCCACAGGCTGATCGCCTCCATGCCACATTGCCGCACTGAGCAGTAATTGATGCAAAAAGAGCCCCGACCAAGTATTGAGTGCATTTACTGAACATACATTTCAGTAGGCCAACATTTTGGATTTTACAAACATTTTTCAAGCTGTTGTTATAAAGTATTCTAATTTACTGAGATAATGACTTCTGTGTTTTCATTGGCTGTAAGCCATAATCAACAACATTAACAGAAATAAACACTTGAAATAGATCACGCTGTTTGTAATGACTCTATATAATATGAGTTTCACTTTTTGTATTGAAAAACTGAAATAAATTAACTTTTTGATGATATTCTAATTTAGTGAGATGCACCTGTATATGTATATGATATATACATACTGTATATACATATATATTCCATGCTCACCATAAATGAGTAGACACCATTTGAAAAGTCATTGGACACAACAATTTCAAACATTTTGACAAGACTAAGTTACACAGAACATTTTTGTAACCCAAAACAAGCAAGTAAGATTAATATTATAAAAAATCTTCAGTTGCACTCAAATTAGTTGATGCAAACATGAATACACCCCACATAAAAAAACACTACATCTAGTATTTTGCCTGACTTTCATGGTTTCTAAAGACAGAAAGTCATCTAGGAGTGGAATAAACAACTTGGCGACATAAACCGACCTTTATAGAGCCTGGATGCTGGATGCAGCGTGATGCTCAACTTATCTCTTCAGAATTCCCCATAGGTGTTTCATTTGGGTTTAGATTAGAAGACATACTTGCACACAAGGGGAGAAAAAGAGGAATGAGGGGGGCCATGCATACCAGGATGAGGGATGAAGGGTGTCATGCATACCAGGATGAAGGGTGCCATGCATACCAAGATTAGGGAGAGCATACATACCGGGATGAGGGGGGCCATGCATACCAGGATGAGGGGGGCCATGCATACCAGGATGAGGGGGGTCATGCATACCAGGATGAGGGATGAGGGGTGACATGCATACCAGGATGAAGGATAAGATTCATACCAGGATGAGGGGTGCCATACATGCCAGGATGAGGGATGAAGGGTGCCATACATAACAGGATGAGGGATGAAGGATGACATACAAACCAGGAAGAGGGATGAGGGGGGCCATGCATACCAGGATGAGGGATGAAGGGTGCCATGCATACCAAGAAAGGGGATGAGGGGTGCCATGCATACCAGGAAGAGGGATGAGGGGGGCCATCCCTTTTCAATTCAGTTCACGCTGAACTTTCCTCTCACCTCTCATCTCTCTCTTCGACAACTGACAATCTGGCTTCCGCCCCCACCATTCCACCAAATCTGCACTTACCAAAATTATTAACCAAAATTACTAATGACTTACTTACAGCCAGAGCAAATAGACAATTCCCTGTACTCCTTCTTCTTGACCTGTCCTCTGCCTTCGACACAGTTGATCACTGCCTCCTACTACAGATCCTCTCTTTCTTTGGGTCAAAGACCTTGCCCTATCTTGGATATCCTCATACCTTTCTAACCGCACTTAGCGTCACCCTCTCCCACACTACCTCCTCATTCCGCCCCCTCTCAGTTTTAGTCCCTCAAGGCTCTGTCCTAGGACCCCTACTCTTTTCAATCTATACCCTTAGGCTGGGACAGCTCATAAAATCCCATGGCTTCCAGTACCATCTGTACGCTGATGACACCCATATCTACATCTCTGGCCCAGATGTCACCTCTCTGCGGTCCTTAATCCCAGAATGTCTATCAGTCACATCCTCCTTGTCCACGATGTCAATTTCCCAAGCTCAATGTGGACAAAGGTGAATTCATCATCTTTCCCTCATCACACATATCTTCCCCACCTGATCTATCTATCACAATAAATGACATCACACTTTCCCCTGTACCGGCAATCTGCTGCTTCGGAGTAACCCTTGACTCTGCCCTGTCCTTCAAGCCCCACATCCAAGCTCTCGCCACCTTCTGTCGCCTACAGCTCAAAAATATTTCCAGAATCCGTCCTTTCATCAACCCTCAATCTACTAAACTGCTTGTGTATGCCCTCATCATCTCCTGCCTCAACTACTGCAACACTCTCCTCTGTGGCCTACCTGCTAAGACTCTCGCACCCCTCCAGTCCATCCTTAACTCTGCTGCGCGACTAGTTCACCTCTCGCCTCACTACTCCTCTGCTTACCCACCTTTGCAAATACCTTCACTGGCTCCCATTTGCCCTGCATATCCAGTTCAAAGTACTAACACTGACCTACAAAGCCATCCATATCCTTTCTCCTTCGTACATCTCTGAACTAATCTTCTAATATATTGCCTTACGTAATCTCCGGTCCTCCCAAGACCTCTTTCTATTCTCCACACTTCTTCGTTCCTCACCCAACCGCCTCCAAGATTTCTCCCGAATATCTCCCATGCTATGGAATTCTGTGCCTCAACACATCAGATTAGCCTCCACATTTGGATCCTTGAGACTGAACCTGAAAACCTACCTCTTCAAACAAGCTTACAGTCCGCCATGACCTTGCTTGCTGCCACCTCAACACTGGAGCTACCGCAACCCCCCAAAACTACTGTCGCCTTCCCCATTCCTGTAGAATGTAAGCCCGCAAGGGCAGGGTCCTCTTCCCTCTGTACCAGTATATCATTGTTTGTTACTGTAAGTGATGTTTGTATTTGGTATGTAACCCCTTCTTATGTACAGTACCATGGAATCAATGGTGCTATATAAATAAATAATAATTGGCCACAGTCAGGATGGGTGTCAAGGCATCTGTCCGCTATAGGGGCGCACTGTAAGGAAAACCTATACTGTACAGTATACGTTTCTTTGCTGTGGCCTTCTGTGTAAAAGGGAACAGCTCACTGAATTTTACTTTTCCATATTTTTGCAAAGTTTTTAATTTATTTTTTTATGTTGTTCACTGAAGGCATTAACTTCAATTTTATAAATCAGTTTATTTCGAATGAGACGATAACAAATATGTGTACTTCTTTTATTTTTGTTTATATATAAATATACCTATTTATTTGTATTTTTTTTTATTTTTATCATTCTAATTTTTTTTTAATATTTTAACAATTTACTTTTTTTTCCACTTTTTTACTTAGTCCTTCTATGGGACTTTAACTTTTATTACTCTGATTACTGGTACAATGCATTTAAATGCACCAACACTGCAATGCATTATACCTGTCAGTATTAAGCTATGTTCACACATTGCGTTTTTGATTAGTGTTTTTTATGGAAATTAACCTTCACCCACTGGCCATTTTCTGCTTTTGCACTTCCGTTGTTTTGTTCCCCTTCTTCCAGAGCCATAATTTTTTTTATTTTTCTGTCAATATGGATGTGTAAGGGCTTGTTTTTTGCCGGGCGAGTTGTACTTTTGAACAACACCATTGATTTTACCATATACAGTGTTGGGCAACCCCGAACAGTAAAGTTCGGTGTCCGTACCAAACATCTACTGTTCGGTCCCGGACTCCGAACACAGACTTCCTATGGAAGTCTGTGTTACTGTTCGGGTTCAGGCATGACAGCGCAGGAAACACAGGCTCTAATAGGCGGTAATTGCATACCTGTAATAAAAATAAAATAATAAACCAACCTCATCCTTACCTTGCTGACGCAGTCCAAATAACAAAGGTCCCACAAAGATTGCATGAACACAGCATCCACATAGTATGTGACTGCCCTGATCATTTGCCGGCAATACACTGACTCAGTGTATTCCCGGCAAATGAGGTCAGTGCACGCGCAATGAGTATTCTCCCACGCTTGCAATGAGGTGAACTCAGTTCAATTAATTGTATGCGTGTGAAAATACTCACTGTGCATGCGGTGACCTGTTTTGCAGGGAATACACTGAGTGATTGTATTGCCGGCAAATGATAAGGGCAGTCACATACTATGTGGCTGCTCTGTTTATACAATCTTTGTGGGACCTTCGTTATTTGGACTGGGTTGGCAAGGTAAAGATGAGGTTGGTTTATTATTTTATTTTTATTAAAGGGGACCGTCCAACATACTTTAAATGGGACAGTTTCCATCCAAAACACATAAAAAAATTATAAATCTAATGTCTACAGCCAAGCCATCAGATGCAATCGGGTATGTTCCAACCCTATGGATAGAGACAAACACCTTGGTGGCCTCAAAGACTTTTTTGAATCAGGGCTACCATCCAAAAAAATTGAGAACCAGATTACAAGAGCCACCAGAATATCAAGGAATCACCTCCTACATTACAAAACTAAACAAAAAAGCAACCAGGTTCCTCTAGTAGTCACCTACAATCCCAATCTGGAGGCACTAAGGAGATATGCATGGAAACTACAACCCTTATTACAAAAAGATGCCCGATTACAATCCATATTTCCAGACCCCCCACTTTTGTGTTTCAGGCAGCCCCCAAATCAAAGAAGCATCATTGTCAGAAGCTCCCTGTATCTCCACCAGCTACAGGTACCTTTCCCTGCAACCATAAAAAATGTAAAATCTGTCCGTTTATAATGACCATAGACAAGATAAAATCCCCAATTCACATCAGAACTGCAATATCCCAGGTACTTTCAGCTGTATCACATCTAATGTAGTGTACTTAATTATATGTACCAACTGGGGTCTGTATGTAGGCGAGACAGGGCAAAAACTTAGCACAAGGATAAATCATCGCCACACAATAAAAGAAAAAAGAATAGATCTGCCTGTGTCCAAGCATTTTTGTCTCCCTGATCACAGCATCAAGGACATGAAATTACTGGTATTAAAAGGTAATTTCAAATCTCAGAGAGACAGAAGAGTCTGGGAATATAAACTAATGGTGACCTTTGACACCTTCAGAGCAGGAATGAATGTGTTGTATGGATTTATGTCATTCTACATCAACTAAGGAATGTGCCCATTAGACTTGTGGGGTCATCACAACACTAGACCCAGTCACAGGACAATAAAACCTTCACACTCCTCATCTATGAACTGCTAAAATATTTACACGCAGAACTGTTAGTAATAGCTCTGCTTTTCATCACCTTTCTCATCTACTGCATTATTTCTGTGTCCTATTGTGTATAAATATTTGACTTCATATTTTGGGGTATACTAGCCTGATGAAGAGAACTGAGTAGTCTCAAAAGCTTGCAACTTGTTACCATCTTTTCAGTTAGCCAATAACCCCTTTACCCCCGAGGGTGGTTTGCACGTTAATGACCGGGCCAATTTTTACAAATCTGACCACTGTCACTTTATGAGGCAATACCTCTGGAACCCTTCAATGGATCCTGCTGATTCTGAGACTGTTTTTTCGTGACATACTGTACTTCATGATAGTGGTAAAATTTCTTTTATATCACTTGCATTTATTGGTGAAAAAATCTGAAATTTGCCGAAAATTTTGAAAATTTCACAATTTTCAAAATTTGAATTTTTATGGCTTTAAATCAGAGAAATATATCACACAAAATAGTTGATAAATAACATTTCCCACATGTCTACTTTACATCAGCAGTTAGGGAGTTAAAAGTATTAAAAGTTGACCAGCGATTTCTCATTCTTACAACAAAGTTTGCAAAACCATTTTTTTAGGGACCACATCACATTTGAAGTGACTTTGAGGGGCCTTTATGACAGAAAATACCCAAAAGTGACACCATTCTAAAAACTGCACCTCTGAAGGTGCTCAAAACCACATTTAAGTAGTTTATTAACTCTTCAGGTGCTTCACAGGAATTTTTGGAATGTGGAAGAAAAAAATGAAGATTTAACTTTTTTCACAAAAATGTTACTTTAGACCCAAATGTTTTTATTTTTGCAGGGGTAACAGAAAAAATGGACCCCAAAATTTTATGTCAAAATTCCCCTGAGCACGCAGATACCCGTTACGTGGGGAAAAAACACTGTTTGGGCGCACAGCGGGGCTCAGAAGGGAAGGAGCCATTTGACTTTTTGAATGTAAAATTTGCTTGAATAATTAGCGGACGCCATGATGCGTTTAGAGAGCCCCTGATGTGCCTAAACAGTGAAAAACCCCAATAAGTGATACCATTTTGGAAACTAGACCCATGAGGAAACTTATCTAGATGTGTGGTGAGCACCTTGAACCCCCAGGTGCTTCACAGAAGCTTATAACATGGAGCCGTGAAAATAAAATGTCCACATTTTTCCCACAAAAATGTTTTTCAGCCCCCAGTTTTGCATTTTCATAAGGGTAACAGGAGAAATTGCACCATGCAACTTGTTGTGCAATCTCTCCTGAGTAAGCCGATACCCCATATGTGAGGGAAAACTACTGCTTTGGCGTACAGCAGGGTTCGGAAGGGAAGGAGCGCCATTTGACTTTTTGAAAGTAAAATTTGCTGAATAATTAGCGGACGTCATGTTGCGTTTGGAGAGCCCCTGATGTGCCTAAACAGTGGAAACACCACATAAGTGACACCATTTTGGAAACTAGACCCCTCAGGGAATTTATCTAGATGTGTGGTGAGCACATTGAACCCCCAGGTGCTTCACAGAAGTTTATAACATGGAGCCATGAAAATAAAATTTTCACATTTTTCCCACAAAAATGTTTTTCAGCTCCCAGTTTCGCATTTTCATAAGGGTAACAGGAGAAATGGCACCATTCAATTTGTTGTGCAATCTCTCTTGAGTAAGTCAATACCCCATAAGTGGGGGAAAACCACTGCTTTGGCGTACGGCAGGGTTCGGAAGGAAAGGAGCGCCATTTAACTTTTTGAATGTAAAATTTGCTTGAATAATTAGCGGATGTGCCCCTGATGTGCCTAAACAGTGGATAACCCCCACAAGTCATACGATTTTGGAAACTAGACCCCTCAGGGAACTTATCTAGATGTGTGGCGAGCACCCTTAACCACCAGGTGCTTCACAGAAGTTTATCACATGGAGCCGTGAAAATAAAAAAATCTAACTTTTTCCACAAAAATGATCTTTTAGCCCCAAATTTTTTATTTTCACAAGGGTAAGAGGAGAAAATAGGACCTAAAAACTGTTGTGCAATTTCTCCTGAGTACGCCAATACTCCATATGTGGGGAAAATACACTGTTTGGGCGCACATCAGGGTTCAAAAGGGAAAGGAGCACTGTGTGACTTTTTGAACGCAAAATTGGCTGGAATCAAGAGTGGACGCCATGTTGCATTTCAGGAGTCTCTGATGTGCCTAAATAGTGGAAACCCCCCCCCCCCCACAACTGACTCCATTTTGGAAACTAGACCCGTCAAGGATTTTATCAAGGGGTATAGTGTACATTTTGAACCCAGAGGTAAGACAGAATTTGATAACATTAGGTCATCATATTGAATAAGTCATTAGTCTTGAGCGTAAGTGCTCGCTACTTGAGTTTGCATCGGGTACTCGGGTATGCACCATGTATCACGGGTGCTCGAGTGACATGCTCGAGTACCTGCATGTTTCACGGTTGTTAGACACCCAAGAAAAAACATTCGGGGATCGCTCATGCATGGCAGGGGATCCCAGCAATGTTTTTTTTGGCCGCAAAGCATATGGGGCAGAGACTCGAGCATGTCACTCAAACACCTGCGATACTCAGTGCATACCCGAGCACCCGATGCAAACTCAAGTAGCGAGCACTTGCGCTCAACACTGGTCGCCATATCGACATCATTTTTTTTTTCTTTACTTTTGAAAAAATCCAAAATTTAACCCCAACCAAAATACAACCCCAACCCTAGCCCAACCATAACCCCAACCCTAGCCCAACCCTAACCCTAGCTCAACCCTAACCCTAGCCCAACCCTAACCCTAGCTCAACCCTAACACTAGCCCAACCCTAACCCTAGCACAACCCTAACCCCAACCCTAATACAACCCTAACCCTAGCACAACCCTAACCCTAAAGTTTATTTTTTTACACCGTTCCTCGTGTGGTATAAGTGATTAGACTACTTTATTCTTCAGGTCGTTGCGATTACAGCGATAACAGATTCATATCAGGTTTTTATGATTGACGTCTGTCACATACTAAAAAGCCCTTTTTTTTTTTTTTGCGAAGACTAGTATTTGCATCACCATATTTTGAGAGCTATAAATTTTCCATACTTTGGCCGATAGAGTCATGTGACAGCTTGTTTATTGCGGGAGAAGTTGACATTTTTATTGGCACCATTTTCGGGCATGTGACATTTTTTGATCGCTTTCTATTCCGATTTTTGGGAGGCAGAATAAACAAAATTCAGGAATTGTTTTTATGGGTTTTTTTTTTATGCATCTCCGTGTGTGGTAAAATTGATAAGGCAGCTTCATTCTTCAGGTCAGTGGTACCAAATTTATATAATTTTTTTAATGTTTTGGCACTTTTACACAATAAAAACTATTTTCTAGAAAAAAAAAAATGTTTGTATCGCTTTATTCTGAGAGCTATAACTTTTTTATTTTATGGATGATGGAGCTGTACAGTGGCTTGTTTTTTGTGGGACAAGATGACATTTTCAGCGGTACCATTTTTATTTACATTGGTCTTTTTGATCGCAAGTTATTCCATTTTTTGTTTGGCGGTATGATGATAAAGCATTGTTTTTTGCTTCATTTTTTATTTTTATTTTTTACTGTGTTTACTAAAGGGGTTAACTAGTGGCACAGTTTTATAGGTCAGGTCGTTCCGGACGTGGCGATTCCAAATATGTGTACTTTTATTGGTTGTTTTTTTCTTCATAATAAATAAATATTATGGGTTCAATATATTTTTATTTTTTGGGGATTTTTTTTTCATTTTTTTAAATATTTTTTATATTTTTTTTTTTTTCACTTTCTTGCACTTTTTTTTACTTTTACACATTGTCCCACTATGGGACTATAGAGAGCAGCAGCTCCCTATGCCATGCAGCCTGTCAGCGCTGCACACAGGGCTCATGCACTGCGCATGACCAAGGTAACGTCCTGCCTCCGGGTGACCCCGATGTTGTCATAACTGCATCGGGTCGTCATGACAACATCCAGAAGCTGCCGCAGACATCGGTGGATGCCGGCAGGAGATGAGTATAGCGATCACCTCCCCCCTTGCCCCTGCAATGCTGGGATCAATTTCGATAGCAGCATTGCGGGGCTTAATATGCAGGGAGCGGTGCGGGTGCAATCGGCGCATGCGTAATAGTATGTATCTGGTCCATAAGTCCCAGGGCGCAGCTACGTACTATTACTGACCTCGTCGGAAAGGGGTTAAAAGGTATCAACCACTGAGGACTCTCAAATCTAAATATTTCTCTATCTATCTATGAATCTATTTATCTATCTTTATATCTATCCATATATCTATTATTTACCTATGTATCTATCCATATATCTATCTATCCGTATATCTATTAATCTATTTGTGTATCTATCCATATATCTATTATCTAGCAATATATCCATATATCTAACTATTATCTATCTATAAATCTATTTATCTACATATCTATTTATCGATCTATTATCTATCTAGATATCAGTATATCTATATATCCATATATCTATCTATTATCTATCTTAGATAATTAGATAGGTCAACAGATAATAAATACATATATGGATAGATAAATAAATAGATAATAGATCCATAGATATATGGATAGCTAGATATATACACACATGGTCAAAATTGTTGGTACCCCTCGTTTAATGAAAGAAAAACCCACAATAGTCACAGAAATAACTTGAATCTGACAAAAGTAATAATAAATTAAAAATCTATGAAAATGAACAAATGAAAGTCAGAAATTGCTTCTCAACCCTGTTTACACAGAAGTTTTAAAAAAATTAAACTCCTGAAATAGGCCTGGACAGAAATGATGGTACCCTTAACTTAATATTTTGTTGAACAACCTTTTGAGGGAATCACTGCAATCAAACGATTCCTGTAACGGTCAATGAGACTTCTGCCCCTCTCAACAGGTATTTTGGCCCACTCCTCATGAGCAAACTGCTCCAGTTGTTTCGTGTTTGAAGGTTGATTTTTCCAGACGTCATGTTTCAGCTCTTTCCAAAGATGCTCAATGGGATTTAGATCAGGGCTCATAGAAGGCCACTTCAGAACAGTCCAATGTTTTACTCTTAGCCATTTTTGCGTGTTTTTAGCTGTGTGTTTTGGGTCATTATCCTGTTGCAAGACCCATGACCTGCAACTGAGACAAATCTTTCTGACACTGGGCAGCACATTTCTCTCTAGAATCCCTTTATAGTCTTGAGATTTCATTGTAGCCTAAACAGATTCAAGATACCCTGTGCCAAATGCAACAAAGCAGCCCCAGAACATAACAGAGCCTCCTCCATGTTTCACAGTAGGGACAGTGTTCTTTTCTTAATATGCTTCATTTTTCCATCTGTGAACATAGAGCTGATGTGCCTTGCCAAAAACTTCCATTTTTGTCTCATCTGTCCATAGGACATTCTCCCAGAAGCTTTGTGGCTTGTCAACATGTAGTTTGGCAAATTCCAGTCTGGCTTTTTTGATTTTTTTTCAACAATGGTGTTCGCCTTGGTCGTCTCCCATGAAGTCCACTTTGGGTCAAACAACGAAGGATGGTGCGAACTGACACTGATGTTCCTTGAGCTTGAAGTTCACCTTTAATCTCTTTAGAAGTTTTCCTGGGCTCTTTTGTTACCATTCGTATCATCCGTCTCTTTGATTTGTCATCAATTTTCCTCCTGCGGCCACGTCCTGGGAGGTTGGCTACAGTCCCATGGATCTTAAATTTGTGAATAATATGTGCAACTATAGTCATAGGAACATCAAGCTGTTTGGAGATGGTCTTATAACCTTTACCTTTAACATGCTTGTCTATAATTTTTTTTCTAATCTCCTGAGACAACTCTATCATTTGTTTCCTCTGGTCCATGTTGAGTGTGGTACACACCATGTCACCAAACAGCACAGTGAGTAGGCCTAAATACAGGCCCACTGACTGATTACAAGATTGTAGGCACCTGTGATGCTAATTAGTGGACACAACTTCATTTAACATATCCCTTTTGTCACATTATTTTCAGGGGTACCATCATTTCTGTCTAGGCCTATTTCATGAGTTTAAGTTTTAAAAAAATTCCGTGGAAGCAGAGTTGAAAAGCAATGTTTGACTTTCATTTTTTCATTTTCATAGATTTTTAATTTATTATTACTTTTGTCAGATTCAAGTTATTTCTGTGACCATTGTGGGTTTCTCTTTCATTAAACGAGAGGTACCAACAATTTTGACTATGTGTGTTGATAATATATAATAGATAGATATACAGATAGATAATGACACGGGGTCCCCCTATTTTAACAGCTAGCAAAGGCTATGCAGACATCTGTGGACTGATATTAAAAGCCTAGGAAGGGACCATGAATATTGGCCCCCTCCGAGGCTAGAAAGAGAAGCCCTCAGCCGTCCCAGAATTCTGGCACTTAGCCTCGCTCTACCCACTGCCCTGTAGTGGTGGCGGTGGGGTTATAGGGTTGGGGTTGATATCAGCTTATAATGCCAGCTGACATCAAACCCAGGTTAGTATTGCAGAGGCCCCCCCATTACTAACCCCATAGTGAAGGTAAAATGTAAAATAAAAACACTCACAACCAGAATAAAATATTTTATTTGAAATAAAGACAGGATTCCTGTAATATTCTAAATTAAACCATACTTACCATCTTGGCCATTCCAGCTGAAGCCAACGTCCCCTGTAACAAAATAAAATAAACCAACCTCATCCTTACATTTCCGACGCAGTCCAAACAACAAGTGTCCCACGAAGATTCCATGAACAGAGCAGCCACATAGTATGTGACTGCTCTGTTCATTTGCCGGCAATACACTGACTCAGTGTATTCCCGGCAAAACAGGTCACCACATGCGCAGTGAGTATTTTCCCACGCGTGCAATGAGTTGAACGGGAATAAAGGTGTAGGTAAGTATAATGTGTTTTATTTTTATTATAATATTTTTTTTAATAATTTAATTTTTTTTTTACTTACAGCAGAGCACAGGCGCCAGTGGATTGGAGACTACTGCTCCCATCCAGCGGCGTCTGTATCTGCTGCTTCCTATGGCAGGAGGTGCCAGCTAATGGTGGTAGTACCATCAGCTGGCACCTATGACCCGCGGTAAGCTTTTTACCGCCGGGTCACTGCCACAGCGCTCTGCAATTACCGCCGATCAGAGCCTGTGTCTCCTGTGCTGCCACGCAAATGACAGTGCTGGATACCAGGTAAATTCGGATCCCCCATTCACATGAATGGGGTCCGTGTTTGGGGTCTGGGTACAGTTCTGGTACCCGAACTTTAAAAAAACTGTTCGGTGTTTGACTATATTAGCCGAACTCTTAACACTGACAGGTTCACCCATCACTAACCATATAATGTACTGGAAAACAGGGAAAAACTTCCAAGTATAGTGAAACTGCAAAAAAGTGCAATTCCACAAATGTTTTGGGCTTTTTTCTCTACCATGTTCACTGAATGGTAAAACTAACCTGACATTAAGATTATCCGGGTCATTACGAGCTTGAAGATACCAAACATGTGTGCATTCTTATTTATTTAAGTGGTGAAAAAAACAATTTAAAAAATTTTTCCGAGACCTGTAGTGTCTCCATTATTCGGGATCTGGACCCGGGTGAGGGCTCATTGCTTGCGTGCCAAGCTGACGTTTCTACTGATACTATTTTGGGTTAGATACAATGTTTTGATCGCCTGTTATTGCATTTTAATTTTTTTCTCATTTCGCCGTTTACTGATCAGATTAATTCTCTACTTGATAGATCGGGCGTTTCAGAACGTGGCAATACCAAATATGTGTATTTTTTATTGTTTTGTTTTGAATGGGACAAAAAGGGGGGTGATTTGTACTTTTATATGATCTTTTTTTAAACTTTTTTTTTTTTTTTACTTGCTTTAATAGTTTGTTCAGGAGATGTGAAGCTGCTATCATTTTTGAGATTTTCCCAAGTTTAAACCATAATGTCTTAGTCGCCTCACCTCAGAATGGCAGTTAGGATTACTAAAGTTTAATTAAATTACTGATGTGTGTAAAGTAAACATTGCCTGACTGTAACATCCCTGGCGGCGTGCTTGCATAGTGCACCACCTCCCACTATGCAAGACTGCAATCTTACCTGTCAGTCCAGCCTACAAACCTTGCTTCATCCAGTTCATGCTGTGTGCATATCTTTTGACTGACTGCTTAGGGCGGCGGCCCGGTTACTTCCTGATTCTTATAGCTGCTGTGGGCACACTCCTAATGCGTCTCCAGCCTATTGCTGTGAGTCACTGGATATTTAAACCCCCTCCACCCAGAAGGAGGTGCCTGAGCAACACTAACATTCAGTGTGCTCCTTGACTCTGAAGTTGCCAGGTCCAGTTCTGCTTCTTGTCTGTTTCCGCCACTATGGGGGCTGCATTCCCAGACCTGTTATCTGTGACTTCTAGTATGTTTCCGCCACTCTGGGGGCCGTATACCCAGGCTCGTTCCTGTATCTCGTTGCAGTATCAGTTCCAGTCTGAACTGTCTCTTAGCCTGTTACCTGTTTTGTCTCTATGTCCGTACCCTCCCTTTTCCTGCAGTGTCTGAACCTGCACCTAACTCCAACTCGTTGTCTCTGTACTTCTGTTTGTGAGTTTTGTGTCCACTCGCTACTTCATAGGAAGTACCTTGTGTGTATCTGGTTCTGCTAGTCCCTTTTCCCTTCCTTCATATCTTCCCGTATTTTCCTTGTCCACCGCACCTGCGGTTTCGCTCCGCTCGACTTGCCCACCGCTCAGGCGGCTTCCCTCTGCTCTGCCTTACCCACCGCTCCGGCGGCTTCTCTCTGCTCTGAATTGCTCACCGCTCCGGCGGCTTCTCTCTGCTCTGCCTTGCTCACCGCACCAGAGGTTTCTCTCTGCTCTAACTTGCCCACCGCTCCGGCGGCTTCTCTCTGCTCTGCCTTGCTCACCGCACCAGAGGTTTCTCTCTGCTCTAACTTGCCCACCGCTCCGGCGGCTTCTCTCTGCTCTGCCTTGCTCACCGCACCTGGGGTTTCTCTCTGTTCTGACTTGCCCACCGCTCCAGCGGCTTCCCTTTGCTCAGCCTTCCCCACCGCTCCGGCGGCTTCTCCCTGCTCTGACTTGCCCATTTTCTCTGCTCTGCCTTGCTCACTGCACCAGCAGTTTCTGTCTGCTCTGCCTTGCTCAGCGCTCGGGCGGCTCCCCTCTGCTCTGCCTTGCTCACCGCTCCGGCGGTTCCCCTCTGCTCTGCCTAGCCCACCGCTCCGGCGGTTCCTTTCTGCTCTGCCATGTTCACCGCTCCTGCGGTTTAGTTGTGCTCTGCTTGCTCACCGCTCCGGCGGTTCCCCTCTGCTCTGCCTAGCCCACCGCTCCGGCGGTTCCTCTCTGCTCTGCCTAGCCTACCGCTCTGGCGGTTCCTCTCTGCTCTGCCATGTTCATCGCACCTGCGGTACCACTCTGCTCTGCCTTGTCCTCCGCTCCGGCGGTTTCGCTTTACTCTGCTTGTCTACCGCATCTGCGGCTCTGTTCCTGTCTCCCAGTCTGTACTGAACTCTATCCAGCCTGCGCTCCAACCTGCTAGTACCCACCTGTCTACACTCCAGCCATGTTTGCCAGTATTTCCCTGTCTGCACTCCAGCCGTGCTTGCCAGTACCCACCTGTCTGCATACCAGCCGTGCTTACCAGTAACCCCCTGTCAGCATACCAGCCATGCCTGCCAATACCCACCTGTCTGTATGACAGCCTAACCTGCCTGTTCCTGCATTCCCTGGTGTGGGTCAAGAGCTGTGACCGGGATCTGACCTGGAGTAGCACCTGGTCCCTCTGCTCGGTTCCTCCTTGGTTCATGGAGTCGTTAGCCGCCATGCGACCTTGGTCGGATCAGGTAGATACTTAGTTACGCCCCTCCAGGCACTTCTCGGTTCATTATACAGTGGGATCACTAATCACGCTCATGCCAGTCAGTCCGGGCGCGAGCGTAACACTGACCAAGATGTGAAATTGAACATTACCTGACCAACTGGAGGGCCGACCAATGCATGAAATTAAACAGTGTGCTAAAAACTCAATGCTCTGCTAATGTCACGCCAGGTGTGGGAAAGACTTAGTACAACACAAAGGGAAGAGGGAAAGGGATCCCAGACTCTAGGGAAAGGGGGAAAGTGGAGACCTCTTAGGTTGAGCTAGCTTCACCCTGTCTCCCCTAACGTCCCTGTATTGATTCTGCAACAATCGCCGCACCCGTACCTCGCCCTGTCTTTCCCTGGCGTATGGCTAGGGAAGGAATATGAGCCCTACTAGATCCACTAAACACTATAGACAACAAGGGTACACAAACGGGGAAATTGGTTAGCTTTAGACAACTCCAGATAAATGCACATACGTCCTCAAGCTCCAGAAAGGACGAACTACTGCTCTTGCTAAGCCTTCACAAGTAATCAAGGACTGCACGGATCTTCACCGGTTCCATCCGGAAACCTGAAGACAACAAGTACCCCAAAAACTGCACCTCCTGAACAGCAAAAACACATTTTTCCAGTTTAGCATAAAGTTTGTTATCCCTTAATATCTGGAGTACCTGCTTAACATGCCACCGATGTGTCTCAAAATCAGGTGAGTAAACCAAAATATAGTCCAGATAGACCACCACAAACCTCCCCACCAAATGATGAAAAATATAATTTATGAAATGCTGGAATACCGTAGGTGCATTGGTCAAACCAAAAGGCATAACCAAACTCTCAAAATCTCCTGTTTTCCATTCATCCCCTTCTGTGATTCAAACCAGATTATAGGCTCGTAGCAAATTGGGAAAGGGGAGAAAACGGTATGAGTAAAATTAATAAATCTTTATTTAATAATGTTAAAAACCTAATAATCCGTACATCCCATAGATGATGTATATTGAATCACGGTTAATATGAATTATAATCCTATAAAACCATGATACACTAGATTCCTGATAGGTTCAGACAGTGAATCGAATTACAAATAGAATAAATCCCTAGCCAATGTCCATTATAATTATTATGCCTAATAATTGACCGTATGCTGCAGAGTGCAGTGTTACAACGTTGCACGATACATATCTACCCCATTTTAGTTGTCAGCTTTATCTAGACCTGAAAGATCGCAGACATAGTTGAACTTCGAAATTGCCTCTCCCGCTGATCGCACTTACACATTTGTTGACAGTGTGGGAGAATCCGACAGCTGCACATGTGAGTCGAATCTGAGATCAAAGTAGGCAGATTGTTTGTTGGATCCCCTGTACAACCAGGGGATCATGATCCATATATATTATCTGCCTCCCCTGCTGACCGGTAATTTGTGTGCGAACAGCGTGAGAGGCTGCCTGCGGCATAGCTGAGCCGCACGTATACAGTTATATGAAAAGGTTTGGGCACCCCTATTAATCTTAAGCTTAATGTTTTATAAAAATTGGTGTTTTTGCAACAGCTATTTCAGTTTGATATATGTAATAACTGTTGGACACAGTAATGTTTCTGCCTTGAAATGAGGTTTATTGTACTAACAGAAAATGTGCAATCTGCATTCAAACAAAATTTGACAGGTGCATAAGTATGGGCACCCTTATCATTTTCTTGTTTTAAATACTCCTACCTACTTTTCACTGACGTACTAAAGCACTTTTTTGGGTTTTGTAACCTCATTGAGCTTTGAACTTCATAGCCAGGTGTATGCAATCATGAGAAAAGCTAATTAAAGTGGCCACTTGCAAGTTGTTCTCCTGTTTGAATCTCCTCTGAAGAGTGGCATCATGGGCTCCTCAAAAAAAACTGTCAAATGATCTGAAAACAAAGATTATTCAACATAGTTGTTCAGGGGAAGGATACAAAAAGCTGTCTCAGAGATTTAACCTGTCTGTTTCCACTGTGAGGAACATAGTAAGGAAATGGAAGAACACAGGGACAGTTCTTGTTAAGGCCAGAAGTGGCAGGCCAAGAAAAATATCAGAAAGGCAGAGAAGAAGAATGGTGAGATCAGTCAAGGACAATCCTCAGACCACCTCCAGAGAGCTGCAGCATCAACTTGCTGCAGATGGTGTCACTGTGCATCGGTCAACTATACAACGCACTTTGCACAAGGAGAAGCTGTATGGGAGAGTGATGCGAAAGAAGCCGTTTCTGCAAGCACGTCACAAACAGAGTCGGCTGAGGTATGCAAAAGCACATATGGAGAAGCCAATTTCTTTTTGGAAGAAGGTCCTGTGGACTGATGAAACCAAGATTGAGTTGTTTGGTCATACAAAAAGGCATTATGCATGGCGGCAAAAAAACACAGCAGTCCAAGAAAAACACTTGCTACCCACAGTAAAATTTGGTGGAGGTTCCATCATGCTTTGGGGCTGTGTGGCCAATGCCGGCACCGGGAATCTTGTTAAAGTTGAAGGACACATGGATTCCACTTAGTATCAGCAGATTCTTGACAATAATGTTCAAGAATCAGTGACAAAGTTGAAGTTACGCCGGGGATGGATCTTTCAGCAAGACAATGATCCAAAACACCGCTCCAAATCTACTCAGGCATTCATGCAGAGGAACAATTACAATGTTCTGGAATGGCCATCCCAGTCCCCAGACCTGAATATCATTGAACATCTGTGGGATCATTTGAATAGGGCTGCCCATGCTCGGCGACCATCAAACTTAACTGAACTGGAATTGTTTTGTAAAGAGGAATGGTCAAAAATACCTTCATCCAGGATCCAGGAAATCATTAAAAGCTACAGGAAGCGACTAGAGGCTGTTATTTTTGCAAAAGGAGGATCTACTAAATATTAATGTCACTTTTCTGGTGAGGTGCCCATACTAATGCACCTGACAAATTTTGTTTGAATGCAGATTGCACATTTTCTGTTAGTACAATAAACCTCATTTCAAGGCAGAAACATTACTGTGTCCAACAGTTATTACAGATATCAAACTGAAATAGCTGTTGCAAAAACACCAATTTTTATAAAACATTAAGCTTAAGATTAATAGGGGTGCCGAAACTTTTTCATATAACTGTATCTAAGCCGGCTAAGCCTGTGTTAATGCCTCCTTATCTTTACTGCGTACCGCAATAAAGGAGCTTCAGGCATAATTTAAGATCAACCACACAGACACAGTTAGGTGTAATAGTGTGTCCTGACAAATAAATCATTGTAAAAAGGCTCATTATAATCACATCGATTAGACCTGTTAGGGTACGTGCACACAGTGCGGATTTGTTGCGGTTTTGACGCTGCAGAATTTCTGCACCATTTCTGCACCTAATATGCAAATTAGGTTACTTGCGGTTTTTACATGCGTTTTGCTGCATGCATTTTTTGATGCGGTTTTGCCGCATGCGTTTTTCATGTCTTCATGTTGAAATTAGAGAATAGGTTTTTTTTAAACAAACTTTATTGATCATCATGTAGCGTTTCTGTGTGCGTTTCCGCTGTGGAAACGCACATAAAACGCACATAAAACACACATGTGGTTTTTAAGCATGCGGATTTTCCTCATCTAATGCAAGTCTATGGGGAAAATCCGCATGCATTTCCGCAAGAGAAATAGACATGCTGCGGATCTGAAAAACGCACCTCATGTCAGCTTCCGCAGGTGCACAAAAATGCATAGTGGGCATGGGATTTCTTGAAATCTCATCCACTATGCTGTAACATCTGGCCGCTGCGATTTTGACACTGAATAAACACACAGCGTCAAAACCGCAGCAAAATTTGCACCGTGTGCACATAGTCTTACACTTCCTGCATATAATATGGGGAGTGTATTCCTTGGGTTAGGATAATGTGTTTATTATTAATTATATATTGGCTATATGAGCCTTCAATTTGACAAAAACCTTCTCCTGGATGAAGATACTAGAATAATCTAGTGCACTTTGATATAATTTACGGCATTTACTTTGAAAATATAAACCCAGCCATTATCCCCTTCACCCAGAAGCCTGTTTTCACCTTCCTGACCGGGCCATTTTTTTTAATTCTGACCACTGTCACTTTATGAGGTAATTACTCTGGAACGCTTCAATGGATCCCCCTGATTCTGAGATTGTTTTTTCATGACATATTGTACTTCATGATGGTGTTAGAATTTATTTGATATGACTTACATTTATTTGTGAAAAAATCGGAAATTTGGTGAAAATTTTGCAAATTTCAAAATTTTAATCTTTATGTACTTAAATCAGAGAGATGTGTACACAGTACGCAGACATATGCGCGCGCACACACAGTACGCAGACATATGCGAGCGCACACACGGTACGCAGACACGCACGCACACACAGTACGCAGACATATGCGCGCGCACACACGGTACGCAGACACGCGCACGCACACACAGTACGCAGACATATGCGCGCGCACACACGGTACGCAGACACGCACGCACACACAGTACGCAGACATATGCGCGCGCACACACGGTACGCAGACACGCGCACGCACACACAGTACGCAGACATATGCGCGCGCACACACGGTACGCAGACACGCACGCACACACAGTACGCAGACATATGCGCGCGCACACACGGTACGCAGACACGCGCACGCACACACAGTACGCAGACATATGCGAGCGCACACACGGTACGCAGACACGCACGCACACACAGTACGCAGACATATGCGCGCGCACACACGGTACGCAGACACGCGCACACACAGTACGCAGACATATGCGCGCGCACACACGGTACACAGACACGCGCACGCACACACGGTACGCAGACATATGCGCGCGCACACACGGTACGCAGACATATGCGCGCGCACACACGGTACGCAGACATATGTACACATACAGACATACACATAGATAAAACAGACAAATATATATACACAGTCATATACACTGACATTCACATACATGCACTCACACAGACCCATTACTAATATTTTTAATATGGGGATTGGGGAAGCCTCACTCACCTGTCCCCGGTCCAGTGTCCTGTCCAGCAGCTCCTCAGGTATGGGGCAGTGCAGGGCCCCCGGCGTGTCACACACTTCATGGCCCTGGAACATCAGAGGGGCCCACTTGCTCTCGGGTCCGGGCCCCTCCCGCCCATCTGTGCAGGACCTCCGACGGTGTTTGATTGCCGGCACTCCCCTAGACATGGCCGCGCGCTGTGCGGTTGTGTCTGCTAGTAATGACGCGGCAGGGGCGACACACAAGCACAATTAAAGGTGCAGTGCCGTCGACCCTGCCGCGTCATTACTAGCAGACACAGCCGGACAGCGCGCGGCCATGTCTGGGGGGAGTGCCGGCAATCAAGCAGCGCCTGCGTCACTGAACAGGTGCCGAGGAAGCGGCCAGGGCCCCGACAGTGAGTGGGTGTGTGGGCCCGGCCCCGACAGTGAGTGGGCGGGTGGGTGTGTGGGCCCGGCCCCGACAGTGAGTGGGCGGGTGGGTGTGTGGGCCCGGCCCCGACAGTGAGTGGGCGGGTGGGTGTGTGGGCCCGGCCCCGACAGTGAGTGGGCGGGTGGGTGAGTGGGCCCGGCCCCGACAGTGAGTGGGCGGGTGGGTGTGTGGGCCCGGCCCCGACAGTGAGTGGGCGGGTGGGTGTGTGGGCCCGGGCCCCGACAGTGAGTGGGCGGCTGGGCCCCTCTAATTTTCCAGGGCCCCGGCACTTGCCCGGGTACGCCGGGTGCTGACGCCGGCCCTGGTGCAAAGCTCAGAAGGGAAGAAGCACCATATTACAGTTCAGATTTTGTTGGACTAGTTTGTGGGTGCCATGTCACATTGGTAGAGCCCCTAACGTGCCAGATCAGCTGAGCCCCCCCATAAGTGACCTAATTTTACAAACTACACCTCTCAATGAATTCATCTAGGGGTGTAGTGATCATATTGACACCACAGGTGTGTCACATAATTTTATACCACCGGGCAGTGAAGAAAAAATAATTACAGTTTTACCACTAAAATTTTGTTTTAGCCCCAGATTTTACATTTTCACACTGGAAAATGGGTAAAAATGACACCAAAATTTGTCCCACAATTTCTGCAGAATGTAGAAATACCCCATATATGGCTGTACAGTACTGCTTAGCCATACGGCCATACGGTAAGACTCGGGAGGGACGGATCACATTTTGCCTCCTGGGAGCAGATTTTCCTAGAATAGTTTGCGGATTCCATATACAGAGACCCTATAAGAGCAGAATCCCCCTCAAGTGACCCCATTTTGGAAATTATACCCCTTTGTGAATTTATCTACAGTTGTAGTGACGATTTTGACTCCATGTGTGTTTTCCAGAAACAAGCATAGTGGATGTTGCTAAGTGAAGATTGCAAACTGCTGTTGTAGTGACCAGTACACTGTAGTGAACAGTACGTTGTAGTGACCAGTACATTATGCCCAGCTCGTTCTTCTGAAGACATGCACCCATTAATTAGGCAGTCTCTCATTGCTACAGGAATGCCAAACATGTGGACGCTAACTGCGGTTTAGACACATCCTGGAGCTCAGAAGGAGGGGGACATTTGGATTTGAGAGCGCTGGATTTCTTTTGGAGGGCGAGGAGCCATTTTGTTTTTCCAGAGCCTTTGTGCTACCAATATTGTGGAAGCCCCTATATTATTGTTAACAGATGACGGACCTGAGTGGGAGCTTTTTTGTAAATGGAACTGAAGCTTTTATTGGGAACATTTTACATAACATTTTGGATCACGTTTTTCGTGCGCTCCACTATAATGAGGCAGCAGAGTTCGTCTGGACTCCGTCTGGCCTCTGTTCAGCGTCGTCTTTCTTTTCAGAAGTGTATAGAACTCTGGCTGACGGCACTTTTATGCATGCCTAATAAAAAGACGGACACCGTGGGATCACAGGTCCTATGGCGTCCACAGTGCCTCCATCTGTCTCATTACAGGGAATCTTCCGCCGGGGGTTCCGTCTCAATCACATATTTCAGAGATTTACACAGAAACCCCGGTGTAAACGCTCAGCACAGTCCACCGGATAAATGTATGCTGAGCAATCTTTGGGAGGCAGAATGAATAAATCAACAGCATGTGAAGAATAGGTTTTATATAATTTTTATGCCTTTCCTCGTGCGGTATAAGTGATTAGACGACTTTATTCTTCGGGTTGGTGCGATTACAGGGATAACAGATTTATATGAGGTTTTTATGATTGACAGCTGTCACACACTAAAAGACGCTTTTTATTGTAAAAACAAGTTTTTGCATCGCCATATTTAGCGAGCTATAATTTTTCTATATTTTGGCCAACAGAGTCATGTAAGGGCTTGTTTTTTGTGGGATGAGTTGACGTATTCATTGGTACAATTTCGAGCACGTGACATTTTTTGATCGCTTTCTATTCCATTTTTTTGGAGGCTGCATGAACAAAATCCAGCAATTCAGGAATTGTTTTTTTGGGGATTTTTTATGCCGTTCCACGTGTGGTAAAATTGATAAGGCAGATTTATTCTTCGGGTCAGTACGATTACAGCGATACCACATTTATATCTCTTTTTATGTTTTGGCGCTTTTAAACAATTAAAACTATTTTATAGAAAAAAATTATTATTTTGGCATCGCTTTAATCTGAGAGCTGTAACTTTTTTATTTTCTACTGATGGAGCTATATGGCGGCTTGTATTTTGCAGGATAAGATGATGTTTTCAGTGGTACAATATTTTTTTACAGGCGTCTTTTTGATCACGTTTTATTCCACTTTTTGTTCGGAAGTATGATGAAAAAGAACAATTTTTTGCCGTGTTTTATACCTTTTTTTATGGTGTTCATTGAAGGGGTTAACTAGTGGGAAAGTTTTATAGGTCGGGTCGTTACGGACGCGATACCAAATATGTGTACGTTTATTGTTTTTTTTACACAGATAAATATATTTATTGGATTAATATTTTTTCTTTTCTTTCTTTATTTTGTGATTTTTAAAAAAAATATTTTTAGAATTTTTATTAAATGTTTTATTACTTTTTTTACATTGTCCCAGGGTGGGACATCAACTTCAAACTGTCAGATCGCTGATCTGATGCTCTGCAATGCATCTGCACTGCAGAGCATCAGAGCAGCGTCTGACAGGAAGGAAAGAGGCGTCTCAGCTCCTGCTCTCTGAGCAGGTGCTGACAGGCCACCTTCCTGCAGGACCCTGAAAGACCCCGCGGCCATCTTGGGACCGGGGGTCACCAAAGAGACCATCAACATAACGCGATCACATCGCGTTGTGTTGATGGGATCACAGAGGGAGCCCACTCCCTCTGCGATGCCCTGCGATGTCGTTGTAACTACTGACAATGGCATCACAGGGGTTAAATGCCCGCGATCGGCTGACACCCGCATGTGATCGCGGCGGCGCTCCCGCAGAGCAGTACATGTACGACGTATGTGGGGAAGGGGTTAATTATAAGTGACATTGGCTAGGGATTTATTCTATTTATAATTTGATTCACTGTCTGACCCTATCAGAAATCTAGTGGATCATAGTTTATAGGATTATAATTCATATTAACCGTGATTCAATATACATCCTCAATGTACGGATTATTAGGTTTTTAACACTATTAAATAAAGATTTATTAATTTTACTCACACCCTTTTCCCCCCTTTTCCCTTTCCCTATTGCTACTTGTAATTTTGGTGGTATCCACCTTGTAAGTACTGTCTGATGAGATCAGACAATACTTTTGCCAGATTATAGGCTCCCATTAAATCCAACTTGGAGAAAACCTTAGCTACCTCAACCTGGCTGAACAAATCAGGAATCAGAGGAAGACAGTATGGATCGCGGATAGTAATTTGATTTAATTCCCAGAAATCTAAACAGGGATGTTGGCCATCATCTTTTTTTTTTTTCACAAAGAAGACCCTGCCGCCATGGGCGAAGATGAGGGTCTGATATGTCCCTTCTCCAGACTTTCCGCAATGAAATACTTCATGGCTTGTCTCTCAGGGGCACAAAGGTTATACAGTCTGGACTTCGGTAGTTTAGCTCCGGGGGTCAGGTTAATAGAGGACAGTCATAAGCTCGATGAGGAGGCAAAACCTGACACCAGCTCACAGAAAAAACATCTTCAAAAACAGACCAAAAAGCAGGTAATATTTCCGTAGAGACAGTAGCAAGGGAGATATCTAAACAGTTTTCATGGCAGTAATCTCCCCATTCAATAATCTCGCCGGTTTGTCAATCCACCAATAGATTATGTTTAACAACCCAAGGTATACCCAAAACAATCCGTGTGGGAAGATTGTCCAGGACATAGCAAGGAATTATTTCACAATGAACTGACCCCACCCTCAGTTTTACATTATATATAATCTGAGTAAATGCTTTCTGTGCAAGTGGCGCTGAGTCGATGTCAAAACTGGAAATAGGTTTATCTAAAATACAGCAAGCAAGACCATGAATCTTCACAAACTCAGCATCAGCCATGCTGACTCCAGCTCCACTGTCAAGAAGCAGAGACATTTTCTCGGTTTTGCTCTCTAGTACCACCTCTGCTGTCAGGACAAACTGGAAACTGCAGTTTGGTCACAAATGCACCCCTTGTTTATCCAACTCCAGACTAGCAAGAGTTAATAGAGTCTCCTTTTGTTTAGAAATTGAAGGAGAGGTCCCAACAAAATGTCCTTTTTTCCCACAAAAAAAAGACACCTTTTTTCTTGTGAATCTCCAGAGAGATTTATGATGCAGAGACACCCCCTAACTGCATGGTTCCTCCACCTCCCCCAGTACTAGTTCACCTCCAGACCGCTCCCCCGGCAGAGGTACACAACTCCGACAAGAAGGCCCCAGAGAAGGCCGGTCTCACCCGTCTATCCCAAAGGCGTGTATCAAGACGTATGGCCAATGACATGTTTGCCTCCAACGACTGAGAGGTTTCATATACTGCCAAGGCATCTTTCAACCTTTCAGTAAGCCCCTCACAAAATTGACTTCTAAGGGCTGAGTCATTCCATTTGGAATCCATTGCCCATCTACGGAATTCCGAACTGTACGTTTCCACTGACCAATTCCCCTGCTCAAGGCGATGTAGCTTAGACTCAGCCAAGGCGACTCGGTCAGGGTCATTATAGATGAGCCCCGAAAAAACCCTCCACAGACTGGAGGCAAACCGAGTCCTGCAGTAAAGAAAACACCTACGACTGAGGATCTTCCAGCAGTAGAGAGATCACAATTCCAACTCGTTGCTCCTCATTTATGGAGGAGTAAGGACGAAGTTTAAAATACAGTTTGCATGCCTCCTTGAATACAAAAAACTTGTTCCTACCTCCAGAAAACCTGTCCGGGAGGGCAACTTTGGGTTCAGTTTGGACAGGCCTACCTAAAGAGACCCCCACATCGGCGACCTGTAGCCGCTGGTGCTGCTGCTGTACCTCACCGTGGAGGTCATTCACCTCCAGGGACAACTTGTGCAGCCGCACGGTGAGCTCTGCAACTGAACTCATACCAAGGGAGAAAGGGAAAAAAAGTACATGCCTAAAAACAACAAAGTGTCAGTTTTCTTTTTTTTTCCTTTCAAAATGTGCTTGGCTGGTGATAATGTCACACCAAGTGTGGGAAAGACATAGTGCAACACAAAGGGAAGAGGGAAAGGGAGCCCAGACTCTAGGTAAAGGGGGGAAGTGGAGACCTCCTATCTGCAGCATCATATCTATCTAGTGTCACCCTGTCTCCCTTAATGTCCCTGTATTGGCTCTGCACCAATCGCCGTACGCGTGCCTCGCCCTGTCTTTCCCTGGCGTATGGCTATGGCTAGGGAAGGAAGGAGATGAGCACTAGTCGGTCTCCACTAAACACTATATACAATAAGGGTACACAAACAGGGGGAAATTGCTTAGCTTTAGACGACTCCAGACAAATGCGCATGCGTCCTCAAGCTACAGAGAGGACTAAGTACTACTCTTGCTAAACCTTCACAAGTAGTAATGAATATCATCGGCAACTCCCTCTGAAGCACAGCAGGTATTTATACAGACAGGCAGGGTGTTAATTAGACGGAGGTAGCCGCTGGGTCCTAGAGACAGCCTCTAAGAAGATGTCTGTAATGCCAAACGTAGAGATCTCCTGCAACCAACTGCAGGGCGACTGTCTGTCACTCTGACACACCCGTGACAGCTAATGTCTTAGATAAACTATACCTGACCAATACAACTTTCCAGGCGGTTACATTTGCAATTGTGTATTTTTCAGTAACTCATATGAACTTTTTTGTTCAGAGTAGTCACTTTTTTTTTCAGACATAAAAATCTTTTTTTATCCCAAATAGTTTCAGCAAATTAACCTTTTTTCCAAAAATGGTTTTATGATTTCACATATGTATTGCATTGCTGACGTAACACCTTCCATTGTTCATGCTTCTGTGATAGAAGCAAAGGTGAACTTTGGGATTCTGGAAAGCACAGCAAAAAAAAACATCCAGCAAAACTGTAACGTGTGAACATAGCCTTACGTCAAAGTACATAGTCTTTCATATTTTCAAGGAAATTTAAAATATACTGCATTTTAGGGCCTTTGAAGTGACTTTGAAGGGCCTCTTTATTGTAACATCCTAAAAGTTACCCCAGTTCAATGAATGGAGGCTTCAAAGTATTCAAATTTGCTAATCCTTAAGGTGCTTTACATTAATTAATGCAAAATGGAATCAAAAAATGAAAAATTCCATTAAGTCAAATTCCATTCAGATAGAATGTTACTTCAGACCCAAATTTTAGCCTGCACAATGTACTATGCAATTTCTCCTGAACGCAGCATTACCCCATATAGAGCATATATTTACATCTCATTAAGGGTATACAATTAAGTTTAAAAATTGCACATTTTTCTAAATTTTCAGAAAATTTGGAATACTTTAATAAATAACGACTAAACAACTGATCCAGTACGAACAGGTACAATGTTTTACAAAAACAAAATCACAATCTCAGAATCACTGACAGAAGCATTTTAAAGTTATTACCACAGAAAGTGACGTATCAGACTTGAAAAATGGGGCTGTCAGGAAGGTTAATGCTGATTACAAGACAGGGTTAAGAAACATGGAATGATAATGTACAGTACATACCTATTGGTGAAGGGTCCTCTTCCTCTTCCTCTGTAAAGTAATGAAACACTTATTAGTCAGGGTGAAAAAAAAATATACCGTATTTTTCGGATTATGAGACACACTTTTTTCCTCCAAAATTTTGGAGAAAAGTGGCGGGTGCGTCTTATAGTCCAAACTCTGTCCCATACTATATAACTATGGCTGTGGGTGGTGGGGGATGTGGGGGCAAAGGCAGCAGGGCACAGGAGGCAGCAGCTGCCTGCTGCAGCCTCCACTGTGCCCGCTGCTACAGAAAATGAATATTCAATTTCCTTAATAGCGCATACACTCTACCGGCTCCTGCTGTGCTCGGTCTGTGTGCCCGATATTAAAGTCCATGAATATTCACTACAATCCACTCCCATGGGTTGTAGTGAATATTCATGGTCTTTAATAGCGGCACACTGAAAGCCAGCCGCAACAGGAGCCGCGCTGCAGGTACAGTGTGTGCGCTATTAAGGAGAGTGAATGGTCACTGCTCCCCACGCACAGAATCCCAGCGCGGGGAGCAGTGACTATTCTGGCACAGCATATCACTGTTTGAGGGCACATGGAAGAGACGCCATGTGCGGCTCACACAGTGAGTGTCGGAAGAAGAGCGAGATGAAGCACTGAAGGAAAGAGGAGGTGAGTGTGATTGTTTATTTTTGTGTGTGCAGCGTGATGGGGATCAGGGGGTGCCAAGCATACCAGGATGGAGTGGTGCCAAGCATACCAGGATGGGGATCAGGGAGTGCTTTTCATACCAGGATGGGGATCAGGGGGTGCCATGCATAACAGGATGGGGATGAGGGGGTGCCATACATACCAGAATGGGGATCATGGGTGCCATGCATACCAAGATGGTGATCAGGGGTGGCATGCATACCAGGAAGAGGGATAAGGGGTGTCATACATACCAGGAAAAGGGATGAAGGGTGCCATACATACCAGGATGAGGGATGCCATGTAACCAGAAAGAGGGATGAAGGGTGCCTTGCATACTAAGATGAGGGGGGCCATGCATACCAGGATGAGGGGTGCCATGCATACCAGGATGAGGGGTGCATGCATACTTGGATGAAGGGTGCCATGCATATCAGGATGAGGGGTGCCTATCATACCAGAATGGGGATCAAGGGGTTCCATGCATACCAGGATGGGTGATTGGGGTGCCATGCATACCGGGATGGGGGATTGGGGTGCAATGCATACCAGGATGGGGATGAGGGGTGCCATGTATATCAGGATGGGGGTGAGGTATGCCATGCATATCAGGATGGGGGTGAGGGATGACATGCATATCAGGATGGGGATGTGGGCCATGTATAACAGGAAGGAGAGGGCCATGTATACCAGGGTGGGGGATATTAACAGAATTGGGGAACATTACCCCTATAATAGTGCCGACAGCAGAACCCCTCCCCCTTAACAGTGCATCATGACCACATTTTTTGCTTAAATTTTTTTTCTATTTTTCCTCCTCTAAAACCTAGGTGAGTCTTATGTTCCGATGCGTCTTAGGCTAAGTGCCCACGATGCAGAAATGCTCCGGATTTTATCTGCATCTCCTTGCCAGGAAAAACGCATGTGGATTTTACATGCGTTTTTCCTGCCAGGTAGAAGCGTTTGTGAAGCGTTTTTGCATGCGTTTCCACATGCGGGTCGTAAAGCGCTTTACCAAGAGATTTTAGCATCACTTGGAAAAGTGCTTGAAAACTTGATCACACTATATAAATCCATGCAACCGGCATGGATTTATATAGTGTGACCAAGTTACGATGCTCCAAATGCAACATCAATAGTAAAAAAAAAAGAATAAAATGGTACACTCACCTTCCGATGGCCCCCGATCTCTTTCTCCGGTGTCTTCGACGGCTCGTGGTGGTGTCGTCAGCGGTCGCATGACCTGTCACATGAGTAAATGACGTCATGGAAGGTCCTTTTACACCACCGCAAGCCGCCGAAGACACCGGACACCGTAAAGGAGACCGGGGGCCATCAGAAGGTGAGTATAATGTTCTTTTCTATTTTAATTCTTTTTTAACTACAGGTGCTATGGTACCCGGGTCTGAAGGAGAGTCTCCTCTTCTCCAGACCTGGGTACCATCCGCGCATTGAATCGCTCAATATCCGCATGTGTACATGTAGTCATGCGGATATTATGCGATTCAATGCAAGTCAATGGCGGCAATTACGCCACGTTTCCGCAAAATTAATGGATGTGCTGTGGATTTTTCCGCAATAATAAGCCGCAGCGGAAATTTCCGCAGCATGTGCACAGCACATGCGGATTATCATTGGGGACCATTGCAGACCTTCTACCAAGCGTTTTTTAAGGGTTTCCGCGGCGGAATTGCTGCTGCAGAAAAGCTTAAAAAAACGCATAGTGGGCACACAGCCTTATAGTCCGAAAAATAAGGTATATATACTATGTATGCATATTATCTATATATATATATATATATATATATATATATATATATATATATATAGTGTATATACATATATATTTCATGCTCACCATAAATGAGTAGACACCATTTGAAAAGTCACAATTTCAAACATTTTGACAAGACTAAGCGTCACAGAACATTTTTGTAGGGATACTTTGTTCACATTGGTATGTGAATCTATCTGTAATGTGGAGCTGGCGCTGAGTCACTTTTTTAATAGCACTTTATTTGTCCATGTGTTATATACAGTATGTCATTTGGAATTTTTAATCCTGAATCATTAAAAGGTATTTTTTAAGTTTACAGAGTCTAATTTCTTGTAAAATACGAACATTTTTTTTATACCCAAAACAAGAAAGTAAGGTTAATATTATAACTTTCATGACAAAATCTTCAGTTGTACTCAAATTAGTTGATGCAAACATGAATACACCCCACATAAAAAAACACTACATCTAGTATTTTGCCTGACTTTCATGATTTCTAAAGACAGAAAGTCATCTAGGAGTTGAATAAACAACTTAGCGACAAAAAAATGACCTTTTTAGAGCCTGGATGCTGCATGCAGCGTGATGCTCAACTTATCTCTTCAGAATTCCCCATAGGTGTTTCATTTGGGTTCAGATTAGAAGACATATTTGCACACAAGTGGAGAGAAAGAACCACATCGAATGACCAGCACACCTCCTAATCATATGATAAATATACAAAATCTTTATTCCAAGAAATATAAAGACATACTATACGCTTAAAAGCATTTAAAAAAACAAACATATATACACAGAAGAATCTTGCCCCTATAATAATCAAGGATATAGATTCAAACTCAAGGTAACGCAATGTAGCTCCAATGCTCCATTAGATGTACCCAACAAGTAGTCAAAACAAAATATAAAAAGGTTTTGAAATGCTGTAGAGAGAAGACTCAAATAATGAACAATTAGAATAATTTCATATATATTAGCAAATCCTGAACAGCAAGAATAGTATCATATGTATTAAAAAATAACAGAGTCTAGAGATATGGACATACCTACACAGTAGTAATTATTTCCCACTATAAATGCAAATATTAGAGTATCACTATACACAGTCTTGTGGAACCTGGCATATCATATATACTAGAAGACATACTTGGTCACTGAATCATTTTCACTCTGTTCTTCAAAAGTGCAACATATGAACATATGTGTGTTTTGGATCATAGCCATGTTGGAAAAATGTATGTCTAGTAAGAACTTGTGGTAGCATCTACTTTTTCAATATAGACCAGTACAATATGAAGTCATGATGCCTACAATGAAATGAAGCTCCCCGACATTAACTGCACCCATGCAGCCCCACATAAGGACACTGCAGCCACCAACATGTTTCACTGTAGGCATCATGCATTTTTCTAAATTCATATTTCCTAATCCATAATGACTACAGTAAACATGGTGGCAGCAGTGTCCTTAAGTGGAGCTGTATGAGTACTGCTGGTGTTGGGGAGCTACATTTCATTGAAGCTATCATGAGTTCAAAGATGTACTGCCCTATATTGAAAGAAAAGATGCAACCAAAACTCTGTGCCCATGGTAGACATACAAGTTTCCAACATGACAATGATCCAAAACACACATGTTGCCTTTCTGAAGAAGAACAGGGTGAAAGAGATTCAGTGTGCAAGAATTAATCTGAACCCAATCAAAAAACCTATGGTAAATTCTGAAAAGCCTGTTATGATCTGCTACAGGGACTAAGGAAAGAAAGGAGATCTGTCCCTACAATAGAACTAAACTAGATCCCTACAATGTAAAGGGGAACCTGATCCTGCGATCAGACCCGCTAAAGTCCTCGGCTAGTCTGTACGAAGACCTATAGATGTGAGGGAGGGATCCCTACAAGAAGTAGGGACTGGGATAAGTTGGACACCTCCTAGCAGAAATAGTAGCAGTCAAAGACAAGCACACAACAAAAAGCATAGAGGTCAGAAGACCTAGCAAAACTAACAGAGAACGGCAACAGAGCACCAAGCTAGCTCAAGAGTAGTAAATACAATGAAGTCCAGCAAGGCCAGGAGGGCGGAGCCGGATTAAATAGGCAAAAATGGTCATGTGACCAGCAAACTAAAAAAAAACTAACAGGAGAGTTCTAACAGTACCCCCTCTTCTAAGAGGATCCTCCGGATCCCCTAGGCCCAGGCTTACCAGGAAACCTCCTGTGAAACGCTTTGACAAGTCTGGAAGCAGAAACATCATCTGCCCTCACCTATGAGTAATCCTCAGGTCCGAAACCCTTCCAAGCGACGAGATAGTGCAAACTCCCTCTATACCGTCTAGAATTTAGGATGCGGGAAATTTCATATTCCCCGTCCTCCACCACCGGAGGAACAGTGGCAGAGGCGTCACCATCCGACACATCAGATTTTTTCAACAGAGAAACATGAAACACCGGGTTAATATTCCAGGACGTAGGAACCTCCAACCTAACAGCAGATTGGTTAACTATCTGAAGTACATTAAAGGGCCCTACGAACTTGGGACCCAATTTTTTAGAAGGAATCCTCAATCGCAGATTCTTAGAGGACAACCAAACCATGTCACCAACAGCAAACAAAACCTCTTGCCGTTTCCTATCAAAGTACCTCTTAGATTTTTTGTTAGCCTCCTGAAGATTACCACGCATATCCGTCCAAACTCTCTCCAAATCACCAGAAAAACTCTCCTCCTCAGGCACAGCCGAAACCAATTTGGAGAATGACCCAAAACACGGATGTCTCCCAGAACAACAAAAAAAAGGCGAACACCCAGCAGAAGAGGATGTATGGTTGTTAAGAGCAAATTCAGCAAGTGGCAGAAACTCAGACCACCCCTCTTGATTGTCTGCCACAAAACAACGCAAGAACTGCTCAACATCCTGGTTCTTCCTTTCTGTCTGGCCATTAGACTCAGGATGATATCCGGATGAAAACGACAAATGAACTCCCAACCTGTCACAAAAGGCACGCCAAAAATGAGCCACGAACTGAGGTCCCCTATCAGAAACAATGTCAGTAGGAACACCATGTAGTCTGACAATTTCCTTGACAAAGGCCTTAGCGAGTGTCTTAGCGCAAGGCAGTTTGATGAAGGGAACCAAGTGACACATCTTGCTAAAACGGTCCACGACCACCCAGATGACCGTGAAACCTTCAGAGGGGGGAAGGTCAGTAATAAAGTCCATAGCCAGATGTGTCCAAGGTGCACTAGGAACCTCCAGAGGGCAAAGCAACCCCGCAGCAGGAGCATGCGAAGACTTGGATCTAGCACACACAGTACATTGGCGCACCCACTTAATGACTTCTTTCTGCCATCCAGGCCACCAAAAACTGCGACCCACAAGTCTCTTGGTCTCAGAAATTCCTGGATGACCTGTCAACCGAGACTCATGACACTCAACAAACAAATCTCTCCTAAAGGTCCTAGGCACAAACAACCTCCCATGGGGAGTGTTAGATGGGGCATTCTCCTGAGCTTTAAGAATCTCATCCTCCAAAACGGAGTCCAAAGCAGCAATCACAACACCTTCTTGTAAAATGCTCTCCTCTTCCTCCTCAACACCGACCATGGGAGAAAAGCTGCGAGACAAAGCATCCGCTTTAACATTCTTGGTACCCGGGATGTAAGTAACGGAAAAATTAAACCGCGAGAAAAAAAGTGCCCACCTAGCCTGACGGGCATTCAAGCGCTTGGCAGCATCAAGATAGATCAGATTTTTATGATCAGTGAAAACCTGAATGGGAAATTCAGCACCTTCCAAGAGGTGACGCCAGTGTTCAAATGCGAGTTTAATCGCCAGCAATTCCCGATTACCAATATCGTAATTAAGTTCAGTCTCAGAAAATTTTTTTGAAAAAAAGGCACAGGGATGTACTCCATCCTTGTTTTCCTGAGACAACACCGCACCGACCCCCACCGAAGAAGCATCAACCTCAACCAAAAACGGCTTAGTCACATCAGGCTGCATAAGGATGGGAGCAGAGGTGAACCTCTCCTTTAGAAACACAAAAGCTTCAATGGCCTCAGAAGTCCACTGAACCGCATTAGCAACTTTCCTGGTGAGATCGGTCAGCGGTTTGACAATAATAGAAAAAACTTTTATGAATTTTCTGTAATAATTGGCGAAACCCAAAAACCTCTGTATCGATTTCAAACCAATAGGCCTAGGCCATTCCTGCACAGCTTGAACTTTAACCGGGTCCATCTCAAAACCTTCACTGGAGATAATGTAGCTCAAAAAACTAATTCTCTGTACAGCGAACTCACATTTCTCCAGCTTAGCAAAAAGCAAATTGTCCATTAATAACTGTAATACCTCACGTACGCTCCGCCAATGAGACTCCAGATCAGGCGAATAAATCAGAATGTCATCCAAATACACAACCACATTTTTGCCGATTAAAGGTCTAAGGATGTCATTAATAAGATTCTGAAAAAATGCTGGAGCATTGGTAAGACCAAAAGGCATCACCAGATTCTCAAAATGACCCACAGGAGTGTTAAAAGCAGTCTTCCATTCATCACCCTCCTTCATGCGCAACAAATTGTATGCCCCCCGGAGATCACTTTTAGAGAACCATTTGGCCCCCACTAACTGGTTAAATAAATCAGGAATCAATGGCAGTGGGTAAGGATTGTGTACAGTAATTTTATTAATCTCACGAAAGTCCAGACAAGGACGTAAACCGCCATCTTTTTTTTTTACAAAAAAAAATCCAACAGCCACAGGAGACTTGGAAGGCCTAATGTGACCGGCGGCCAAGCTTGTCTGTATGTATTCCTCCAAAGCCTTTCTCTCAGGAATAGTAAGATTAAATAAACGACTTTTAGGAAGAGTCGCTCCAGGGACAAATTCAATGGTACAATCATAGTCTCTATGGGGAGGCAAAATTTGTGACTCCTCCTCAGAAAAAACTCTCCAAAAATCCTGAATAGGTACAGGTAATTCCCCTTTTTCCACCGCAGCAATACGTCCGTTACAACACTTGTCATAACACTTAGGGCTCCAAGACTTAATTTCATTGGTAGACCAATCCAGTACAGGATTGTGCAATTTTAACCAGGGTAACCCCAATATTACTGGAGAAGGCAAATTATCCAATACCACCAAATCCAAATTCTCTTGATGAATACCATTAATAGTGAGGGGAAAATCACAGACCTAATGAGTAACACTCTTCAAGGGAGAGCCATCGACAGAAACGACAGCAATAGGGGATGACAAAGTTTTAGGTTCTAATCTAAGTTTTTCCAAGAATCCCCCATCAATCACATTCAGAGTAGAACCACAATCCACAAATACCCGAAATTCAATTAATTCATCCTGAGCAGCAGTAGTGGCAGATAGGAATACTCCCTTAGAATTTAAACAGGCAATACGTGCATGACTGACCATTTTTTTTTTCTTTCTTCATACGAAGCACACAGTTCTTAATAAAATGACCAGAATTTCCGCAATAGAAGCACAAGCCTTCAGAAAGCCTGCGGTCTTTTTCCTGAGAGCGGGGTGCCATCGCCCCAATCTCCATCGGCTCTCCATTGTCAGCACAGACCCTCTCAGGACTCGGAGCTGACATAGCAGAGGATTTGCTCTCATTAACCCTTGCATGCAGTCTCCTGTCCACCCGTATAGCTAATTGCATTGCCTCCTGCAAGTTTTCAGGTGTGGGATAAGCAATCAGTAAATCCTTAACCCTTTCACCTAGCCATGCAAGAAACAAGCTTTTCAAAGCTGAATCGTTCCACCCCACCTGGACAGACCACCGACGGAAGTGAGAACAATATTTTTCCACATTACCTGATCCCTGCCTCAAACGTCTCAATTCAGACTCAGCAGATGAGACACGATCAGGATCATCGTACAACAAACCCAAAGCAGAAAAAAAGCTATCCACTGATCTAAAGCACGGATCACTAGGTTGGAGAGAGAAGGCCCATCCCTGAGGATCTTTGCGCAAAAGTGACATTATGAACCCTATGCGCTGTGATTCATCACCAGAGGATCCGGGTCTCAAACGAAAATACAATAAACAAGCATTTTTAAAAGAAAAAAAATCTTGTTGTTCGCCAAAAAATAAATCAGGCAGACATACCTTTGGTTCCACAAAATGTGCTCCAGAACAGCTACTCACGTGTTGTTGGAGCTTGGCCACCTCCAGAGAGAGTCCCTGCAAGCATTGAGCCAAATCTTGAACCGAGACCATGATGGAAAACTGGAGGTCTTTCCTTAGAGAAATTTTTTTTTTTTTTCTTTTAGGGCTGGACTTACTGTTATGATCTGCTACAGGGACTAAGGAAAGACAGGAGATCTGTCCCTACAACAGAACTAAACTAGACCCCTACGATGTAAGGGGAACCTGATCCTGCGATCAGACCCGCTAAAGTCCTCGGCTAGTCTGTACGAAGACCTATAGATGTGAGGGAGGGATCCCTACAAGAACTAGGGACTGGGATAAGTTGGACACCTCCTAGCAGAAATAGTAGCAGTCAAAGACAAACACACAACAAAAAGCATAGAGGTCAGAAGACCTAGCAAAACTAACAGAGAATGGCAACAGAGCACTAAGCTAGCTCAAGAGTAGTAAATACAATGAAGTCCAGCAAGGCCAGGAGGGCGGAGCCGGATTAAATAGGCAAAAATGGTCATGTGACCAGCAAACTAAAAAAAACCTAACAGGAGAGTTCTAACAAAGCCAAGTTAAAGGGGATATCCCACAAATAATAGTTCATTTTAATCAATAATTAATTTAATTAATAATTTCCACAACTGGATGTTTTAAAAAAAAAAAAAAATGTTCCTGTGCTGAGATTATAAATATGCACCTGCTGTGTTCTGAGTAATGGCTTTGTCTGATCTTACAGGAACACTGTCTGATCCAGATGTGTAGTTAGGTTTTCTGGCACCAGGGGCAAAAATTCAGTTTGATGCCTCCCACCAAGCACATATTTGATTTGCAAACTTAGTCTCGTGCCAACAAGCTGCTCTCCCTAATTCTCTCAATGTTCAGGTAAAAACTTAGAGAAGCAGGAAGAGAAGCTAGTTGTCATGTGACTATAAGTGCTGAGCGAGCATGCTCGCCACTATTTGGTACTCACCTAAGCCTCACAGTGCTCGAGAAGTTCGGTGCTCGACAAGTATTTTTGGAATCCTCGGGCGGGAGCGCAGATCCCCGTCCCGCACTTTTGGCGCTGTTTAGACAGCCAATTAACTTGCATGGATTGCTTGCCAGTCACTGTAATGCAGTAGCCATGTTGATTGTGGCATTGCAGTGATTGGCTAGCCGCACAGCGTCATCGGGTCGATTTAAGATCTGAGACCGTATGCTCACCACAGTAGTTTATGGGAGGAAAAGACACTACATAGTAGACGAGCACACCTCCAGTATAGAAAAGTATGAAAAAAAGTTTATTGAACAAGACATGATAAAAACATTTAAAAAAAAGGCCGTATGCTCACCACAGTCTACTCTGGACACAGGCAGAGTAGGGAGAGGTGCTGCTTAGCGACAAAGAGAATTGGTGCTTGTTTCTGTGTGAGGTATTTCACAGCATTACAAATCTACACTAACAGTCCTTTTAACCCCTTAATAACATCTGACGTACTAATACGCGTCTGTGCCCTGGGACATAAGAGCCAGACCCGTATTAGTACGTCATCGCGATCGCGCGCGCACACAGGCTGTGCGGGCGCGATCGCCGCCGGGTGTCAGCTGATTGTCACAGCTGACACCCGGTACTATGTGCAGGGAGCGGTCCTGCACCGTTCCCAGCACATTAACCCCCGCGATGCTGCGATCGAAGTCGATCGCGGCATTGCGGGGGCAAGGGGAGGTGATCGGCGATACTCACCTCCTCTTCCGGCTTCCAGCTCAGTCTGCAAAGGCTTCCCGGGTGTTGCCATGACGACCCGATGTCGTCATGACAACATCCGGGTCACCAGAGAGCAGGAAGATTGCTTGGACATGCGCAGTGCATCTCCAAGCAATCTTCACACTGTGCACTTCTGACAGCCTTCATGGCATAGGGATGGTGCTCCATTCCTGTGCCATGCAGGCGATCAGAAAAAAAAAAGTGAAAGTCCCAGAGTGGGACAAAGTAATAAAGTGTATAAACTGTGTGAAAGTGGAAAAAAAAAAAAAAAATGTGCAAAAATATTATAAAAAAATAAAAAAAATAATACACCAAAAATAAAAATATAATGTACCCATCAATAAATATTATTATAAAAAAAATAAAAAAAAAACAATAAAAGTACACATATTTGGTATCACCGCGTCCGGAACAACCTGACCTATAAAACTGTCCCACTAGTTAACCCCTTCAGTGAACACGGTAAAAAAAAAAAAAAAAAAAACGAAGCAAAAAACAATGCTTTATCACCATACCGCCAAACAAAAAGTGGAATAACACGCGATCAAAAAGACGCATATAAATAAAAATGATACCGCTGAAAACGTCATCTCGTCCCGCAAAAAACAAGCCGCAATACAGCTCCATCAGCCGAAAAATAAAAAAGTTATAGCTCTCAGAATAAAGCGATACAAAAAAATATTTTTTTCTATAAAATAGCTTTTATTGTGTATAAGCGCCAAAACATAGAAAAATGATACAAATGTGGTACCGCTGTAAACGTACTGACCCGAAGAATAAAGCTACCTCATTAATTTTACTACACGCGGAACAGAATAAAAAAAAAAAAAAAAAAAAACAATTCCTGAATTGTTGGTTTTTGTTTATTCTGCCTCCCAAAAATCGGAATAGAAAGCGATCAAAAAATGTCACGTGCCTGAAAATGGCACCAATAACAACGTCAAGTCATCCCGCAAAAAACGAGCCGTCACATGACTGTCTGCCAAAATCTGGAAAATTATAGCTCTCAAAATATGGCGATGCAAAAACTAGATTTTACAAAAAATGCGTCTTTTAGTGTGTGACAGCTGTCAGTCATAAAAACCCCATATGATTCTGGCATTGCTGTAATCACACCGACCCGAAGAATAAAGTCGTCTAATCACTTATACCGCACAAGGAACGGCGTCAAAAATAAACTCTTGGGTTAGGATTGGGCTAGGGTTAGGGCTGGGTTTGGGGCTAGGGTTGTGCTGGGGCTAGGGTTGTGCTGGGGCTAGGGTTGTGCTGGGGCTAGGGTTGTGCTGGGGTTAGGGCTGGGGTTGGGGTTAGGGTTGGGGTTGGGGTTAGGGTTGTGATGGGGTTGGGATTTTTTTCAAAAGTAAGAAAAAAAGATGACGATATGGCGACTAGTGTTGAGCGCAAGTGCTCGCTACTTGAGTTTGCATCGGGTGCTCTGGTATGCATTGAGTATTGTGGGTATTTGAGTGACATGCTCGAGTCTCTGCCCTATATGCTTCGCAGCCAAAAAAACTTTACGGGGATTGCCTGCCATGCACGAGCGATCCCCGCATGTTTTTTTTTGGGTGTCTAATAACCGTGAAACATGCGGAGCAGGGACTCGAGCATGTCACTCGAGCACACGCTGTACATGGTGCATACCTGAGCACCCGATGCAAACTCAAGTAGCGAGCACTTGCGCTCAAGACTAATGACAACTTATTCAATATGATGACCTAATGTAAACAAATTCTGTGTCGTACCTCTGGGTTCAAAATGTTCACTATACACCTTAATAAAATCCTTGAGGGGTATAGTTTCCAAAATGGGGTCACTTGTGGGGGAGCTCCACTGTTTAGGCACATCACGGGTTCGCCAAACGCGACATGGTGTCCACTAACAAATTGAATGGAAAATCGGCTCAAATTGTTAGCGCACGCCATGTTGCGTTTGGAGAGCCCCTGTGTGCCCAAACATTGGAGCTCCCCCACAAGTGACCCCATTTTGGAAACTAGACCGCCCCAATGCACCTATCTAGATGCATAGTGAGCACTTGGAACCCCCAGGTGCTTCACAAGTTGATTCATAAAAATGAAAAAGTGTTTTTTTTTTCACTTTTTCATTTTTACGAATCAATTTGTGAAGCACCTGGGGGTTCCAAGTGCTCACTATGCATCTAGAAAGGTGCCTTGGGGGGTCTAGTTTCCAAAATGGGGTCACTTGTGGGGGAGCTCCAAAGTTTGGGCACAGAGGGGCTCTCCAAACGCAACATGGTGTCCGCTAACAATTTGAGCCTATTTTCCATTCAATTTGTTAGCGGATACCATGTTGCATTTGGAGAGTCCCTGTGTGCCCAAACATTGGAGCTCCCCCACAAGTGACCCCATTTTGGAAACTAGACCCCCCAAGGCACCTAGCTAGATGCACAGTGAGCACTTGGAACCCCCAGGCGCTTCACAAATTGATTCATAAAAATGAAAAAGTGTTTTTTTTTTTCATTTTTACAAATCAATTTGTGAAGCACCTGGGGGTTCCAAGTGCTCACTATGCATCTAGATAGGTGCCTTGGGGGTCTAGTTTCTAAAATGGGGTCACTTGTGGGGGAGCTCCAAAGTTTGGGCACACAAGGGCTGTCCAAACACAACATGGTGTCCGCTAATTATTCAAGCAAATTTTACAATCAAAAAGTCAAATGGCGCTCCTTCCCTTCCGAGCCCTGCCGTGCGCCCAAACAGTGTTTTTTCCCCACATATTGGGTATCTGTGTGCCCAGGGGAAATTGCACAACAAATTTTGGGGTCAATTTTTTCTTGTTATCCCTTGTGAAAATAAAAAAAATTGGGTCTAAAGTAACATTTTTGTGAAATAAGTGAAATGTTCATTTTTTTCTTCCACATTCAAAAAATTCCTGTGAAGCACCTGAAGGGTTAATAAAGTTCTTGAATGTGGTTTTGAGCACCTTGAGGGGTGCAGTTTTTAGAATGGTGTCACTTTTGGGTATTTTCTGTCATAAAGACCTCTCAAAGTGACTTCAAATGTGACGTGGTCCCTAAAAAAATGGTTTTGTAAATTTTGTTGGAAAAATGAGAAATCGCTGCTCAACTTTTAACCCTTATAGCTCCCTAACAAAAAAAAATTTTGGTTCCAAAATTGTGCTGATGTAAAGTAGGCATGTGGGAAATGTTATTTATTAACTCTTTTGTGTGACATATCTCTCTGATTTCAGGGCTTAAAAATTCAAATTTTGAAAATTGCAAAATTTTCAAAATTTTCGCCAAATTTCCGTTTTTTTCACAAATAAACGCAAGTGATATCGAAGAAATTTTTCCACAATCATGAAGTACAATATGTCACGAAAAAATAATCTCAGAATCAGGGGGATCCGTTGAAGCGTTCCAGAGTAATTACCTCATAAAGTGACAGTGGTCAGAATTGTAAAAATTGGCCTGGTCATTAACGTGCAAACCACCCTCGGGGCTTAAGGGGTTTAGGAGTAGGTCTCCTATACTGCTATTGCATATATGTTATATTACCCCCAGCGGCCTTCAATGACAAAACGCCAGCAGCCAGGACCTCCATGGTGTAGAGACAGTTCATGCCACGTGTCCAGCGTGCATACCACAATAGTTGTAAAGGCACAGAGGAATCACAGAGGACGCTGGTACGGTGGCAAGGGTAGTCCTTCAGCATCTTCCAAAACTTTTCCCTCCTTGACAGAGTAACTTGAGCGTCAGGGCCTGGGCACTCTAAGGGTTTGAGAAAACTGTCCCAGACCTTTGACAGCATTCCCCTGCCCCTGCTGCATCTTTCTTTCATCCTTCGCCTGTACTCCTTGGTTGTCCAAGAAGCTGTGACCTCTGCCACCAGCGTTGTCAGATGGGAATTTTTATAATAATTCTTCAACAAGGTCAATCTGGTACTACAACATACAACATAGGATTGGGTCTCCTTTACTGTTATTGCATATGCAGCAAGTTTAAGGGCTGCCAAAAATTATGACGCACTCCAATACCAATTTGAAGAGACGTAGCGGAGGGCCTCAGTTTACATGTATTTTGTATTATTAAGGAGTGCGTCTCCTATCCTGTTATTCCATATGCAGAAAGTTCAAGAGCAGCCAAAAAGTAGGACGCACTCCAATACCAATTTGAAGAGACATAGTGGAGGGTCTCAGTTAAAAATGTAATTTCTATTATTAAGGAGTGGGTCTCCCAGACTGGTAATGGCCATGCACTAAGTGCATGGTCTGAAAAACATTGACCCCTGGGGGGTGCACATATACAATATGTAAAGTTAGAGGTATGCCTCTAAAAATAGTTCCCACAGGCATCATAAACACCCTTAAAAAAATGATGCGGGTGTGGCATAATGGTCACCCTGGTGATATGGTGGTGGAAGATGAGGAGAAGGAAGCGAGCGACCTAAAATAGAAGAAATCCTGAAGCGTATACCCATGTTTGGGTGTGAAGGGTTGCATTGGAATAGACCCCCAAAAAATAAACACTGGATTTAACTTTATGTTCCACTGCTATTATCCGTTGGTGTTGAGAAGTCTGGCACAATCCAGCCCTTGCTAATTTTGATAAGACTCAGCCGGTCAGCATTTTCAATATACTGCCCCCGGCGGCACTAAAAACCCTCTCTGACAAAACGCTAGCGGCAGGGCTGGCCAGGACCTCCAAGGTATAGAGAGTCAGTTCTTGACACGAGTCCAGCTTGGACACCCAATAGTTGTAAGGCAAAGAGGAGTCACAAAGGATGCTGATGTGGTCACTAAGGTAGCCCTTGAGCATATTCCAAAACTTTTCCCTCCTTGTCAGAGTAACCCGCGTATCAGGGCCTGGGCACTGTCCCAGACCTTTGTTCCCCGCATCTGGTTTGTGTCTCCGTCACCTATACTCCTTGGTTGTCCAATGAACTGTGACCTCTGCCGCCAGCGTTATCAGATGGGAATATTCTAAATCCTTTTTGTACTGCAACATTTTATTAGACCTCTCCACCAAGGGAAGGAGAGATAGAAAGTGTGGGTCTAGAAGTTCTCCTTGTTGTGTGGGTCTAGATCCATACACACAGAAATCTATGTGCCATCAATACCCAGCAGCTTATGAACAATCTACCGTCATCTTTTCTCCCATCCTCTCCCTCTCCTGTCCAGACTCAGCATTGTCACACTATAACAACACATTGCAGAGTCCCCTGGATGAAGCAGCACCTGCTACATGCAGAATGACCCGGCATAGAAGGCAGCCCTGGCACAATATGCAAACATGTTTTCTCCAGCGCTGCTCAAGGTGCGCTGAGAGTCTGTGGAGAATATCATTTTCAGCAGAAGACTTCATCCACTATAAGTTCATGCTCAAAACTTACAACTCTGCTCTCCATCTAGCTAAACATGTTTACTTTACCATCTTCATCATATCTCTAGCCAACAATCCTAAACGACTTTTTGAAACCTTCTACTCCCTCCTGAGCTCTAAAGTACAGGCCCCGGTCACCAACCTAAGTGCTGACAGTCTGGCTACTTATTTCCTACAAAAAAATCAATCATATCCGTCAAGACAATTTTGCACAATGCCCTCAGAATCGGGATTTCTTTCTCTCTCGCACCTCAAGTTCACTTTCTATCTTCGAGCCTGTCACAGAAAAAAAAGTGACCAGACTCCTCTCTTCTTCTCGTCCTACAACCTGCAACAGTGACCCTATTCCCTCATATCTCCTTCAGTCCCTTTCCCCAGTTGTCAATACCCACCTAAAATATTTAACCTCGCTCTTTCTTTGGGTATCTTTCCCTCTTCATTCAAACATGCAATCATAATCCCTTTACTTAAAGAGCCATCCCTGGACTTGAACTGCGCTGCTAATTACAGACTGGTCTCTAATCTTCCTTTCATCTCTAAACTCCTGGAACGCTTGGTTCACTCCCATTTCATCTGCTATCTCTCAGATAGCAATCTTCTCGACGCTTTACAATCTAGTTTCCGCTCTTCACACTACTGAAACTGCCCTTACTAAAATCTCTAATGATCTACTAACAACAAAATCCAATGGTCACTACTCCCTGCTGTTTCTCCTGGATCTCTCTGCCGCATTTGACACTGTGGATCACCAGCATCTCCTCACTATGTCCCGCTCTATAGGCCTCAAGGAAACAGCTCTTTCTTGGTTCTCCTTCTATCTCTGACTGCTCCTTTACAGTATCTTTTGCCGGCTCTTCTTCTAACCTTCCCCTTACCATCTGGATTCATCAAGGCTCAGTCCTATGCCCCCTCCTCTTCTCTTTGTATAATGCCCCTATTGGACAAACCATCAGCAGATTTGGTTTCCAGCATCATCTCTTCATCTCTGCTGATGACACCCAATTATACACCTCTTCACCTGACATCACCCTCTCTCTAATACAAAATACCAGTGCTTGTCTTTCTGCTGTCTCTAACATCATGTCCTCTCTCTATGTGAATCTGTATCTCTCCAAAACTGAACTCCTTGTGTTTCCTCCCTCTACTAACCTACCAATACCTGACTTTGCAATTTCCTGAGGTGGTGCCAACATAACTCCCAAGCAGCACGCCCGCTGTCTTGGAGTCATATTTGACACACAACTTTCCTTTATTCCCCATATACAATCACCCACTCGCTCATGTCACCTTCACCTTAAAAACATCTCCAGAATCCGACCTTTTCTCACCTTTGATACTACAAAAACACATACTGTCGCTCTTATTCACTCTCGTTTGGACTACTGCAACTCTCTTCTAATCGGTCTCCCTCTAAACAAACTTTCTCCTCTCCAATCCATTCGGAATCCAGCTGATAGGGTTGTATTTCTATCAGGCCGCTTCACCGATGCCTCTACCCTGTGCCAGTCTTTGTACTCCTTACCCATTCACTAGAGAATACAAAACAAATTCATCTCTCTCACCCACAAAGCTCTACACAGTTCTGCACTGCCCTATATCTCATCCCTCATTTCTGTCTATCACCCTTCCTGTGCCCTCCGTTCTGCAACTGATCTAAGACTAATATACTCCTTAATCTGAACCTCACACCTCCGTCTCCAAGACTTCACTCGTGCCGCACCAGTTTGCTGCACTACCCCAAACGATGTGACTAATATCTAGTCCCCATGTTTTTAAAGATGCTTTAAAAACACATCTGACAAGCCTATCACCGCAACTCCACATACTCGGTACCCAATAGCACACAGTAACTGCACTTAGATAGATACTGGCTGATGACCATGTTCTACCTTTTGTGTCCCCCTATTTCCATATAGATTGTAAGCTTGCGAGCAGGGCCCCTCACTCCTCCTATAACTGTTGAATTGTGATACATTATATTGTTTTCATTGTCTGTACATGTCCCTACTTGTAAAGTGCTGTGGAATATGTTGGCACTATATAAATAAAAAAAATTTTTATTAAGTGTGACCAGCTAGTAATTATTGTTGCCCAAAATGCGTACAACGCGAGAATCACGGTAAAGGCAGCGGAACATAGAGTCAGCCATGTTTGCCAGACTGCCAAAAGCCAAGACTTTTCTATCACGACCAAGAGGATGACGGTCCATGCTCTCCTCCTCACCCTCCTCCTCAGGCCATCCACGCTGAACAGACGGTATGAATGTGGTGTGGGTAGTACCATCTGTAGCGCAGGAAACCAGCTGCTGTTACACCCAATCCGCATTGAGATGAGATGAGGCTGAGGTGTGTTGGATCACTCAGTATAGTGCCTTGCTCCATCTCACTGTGCTCTGCCTGTAATGACACCACTTTAATTGTGAGCAGCGGGCATTACAGTAGACAGAGAAGCAGGATGGTGGCGCTAATTATGGCGTTATCGCCACTCACCATCTTGGTGGATTCCTCAAAGTTTTGGAGGATGGCACAGATGTCAGACATCCATGCTGTTAGAACCTTGCTCTTAGTTTTTTTTTCCTTTGCTGGTCACATGACCTTGTTGGCCTATTTAAGCCTGCTCCGCCCTTCTGGCTTTGCTGGACTTCATTGTATATCTACTTTCTAGCTAGCCTGTGCTCTGTGTCTTGCTCTGTTAGTTTGCTTGGTCTACTGACCTCTATGTTCTATATATTTTGTTTGTTCGTCTGTCTGCTACTATTTCTGTTAGGAGGTGTCCCATATTCCTCCCAGTCCTTAGTACTTGTAGGGATTCCTTCCCCACATCTATAGGTCTCCGTACAGACTAGCTTAGGACTTTAGCAGGTCTGATCGCAAGATCAGGTCCCCTGTTACATCGTAGGGATTAAGCTGAGTTCTATCGTAGGGACAGATCTCCTCTCTTTCCTTAGCTGTGGTAGCAGAACATAACAGTAAGTCCAGCCTGCAAATTCTCTAAGGAAAGATTTTTCTGTTCCATCATGGTGTCGGTTCAGGATTTGGTTCATCGCCTGCAGGGACTCTCTCTGGAGGTGGCCGAGCTCCGTCAGCACGTGAGTAACTGTCCTGGAGCACATTTCTTGGAGCCTAAGGTATGTTTGCCGGATTTATTTTTTGGTGAACACCGAGAATTTTTTTTCATTTAAAAATGCTTGCTTATTGTATTTTTGTTTGAGACCTAAGTCCTCTGGGGATGAATCCCAGCGCGTAGGGTTCATAATGTCACTTTTGCGCAAAAAGCCTCAGGAGTGGGCCTTTTCTTTGCAACCTAGTGATACATGCTTCAGATCAGTGGATAGTTTTTTTTCTGCTTTGGGACTATTATATGATGATCCTGACCGTGTCGCATCAGCTGAGACTGAGTTGAGACGTTTAAAACAAGGATCAGGTAATGTGGAAAAATATTGTACTCATTTCCGTCGTTGGTCTACTCAAACAGGGTGGAACGATTCTGCTCTGAAAAGTCTTTTTCTTGCTGGGCTCAGTGAAAGGGTTAAAGACCTGCTAATTGCTTATCCTACACCTGAAGATTTGCAACAGGCTATGCAATTAGCTATACGGGTGGATAGAAGACTGCGTGCAAGGGTTAATGAGAGCAAATCCTCTGCTATGTCAGTTTCTGGTTATGAGAATGTGTGTACTAACAGTGGTGAACCGATGGAGATTGGATCGGTGACACCTCGCTCTCAAGAAAAAGACCGTCGATTTTCTGAAGGCTTGTGTTTCTATTGCGGAAAATCTGGTCATTTGATTAAAGGCTGTGAGCTTCGTATGAAGAAAGAAAAAAAAATGGTCAGTCACGCCCGTATTGCCTGTTTAAATTCCAAGGGTATATTTTTAGCTGCTTCCACGATTGCTCAGAAAAAATTAATGGAATTTCGGGTATTTGTTGATTGCGGGTCTACTCTGAATGTAATTGATGGGGGATTCGTGGAAAGACTCAATTTAAAACCTGAACCTTTATCATCCCCCATTGCTGTGGTTTCTGTGGATGGTTCCCCTTTGAAGAATATTACTCTCAAGGTCTGTGAATTTCCTCTCACTATTAATGGTGTTCACCATGAGAAATTGGATTTGGTAGTTTTGAATAACTTGCCTTCTCCAGTAATATTGGGATTGCCCTGGTTAAAATTTCACAATCCTGTACTGGATTGGTCTACCAGTGAAATTAAATCCTGGAGCCATAAATGTTATGACAAGTGTTGTAACGGGCGTATTGCAGCTTTGGATAGGGGAGAATTGCCTGTTCCTATTCAGGATTTTTGGAGAGTTTTTTCTGAGAAGGAATCGCAGGTTTTGCCTCCCCATAGAGACTATGATTGTTCTATTGAATTTGTCCCTGGAGCGACTCTTCCTAAAAGTCGTTTATTTAACCTTACTATTCCTGAGAGGAAGGCTTTGGAGGAATACATACAGACAAGTTTGGCCGCCGGTCACATTAGGCCCTCTAAGTCTCCTGTGGCGGTTGGATTTTTTTTTGTGAAAAAAAAGGACGGCGGTTTACGTCCTTGTCTGGATTTTCGTGAGATTAACAAAATTACTGTACGCAATCCTTACCCACTGCCATTGATTCCTGATCTGTTTAACCAGTTAATGGGGGCCAAGTGGTTCTCTAAAATTGACCTTAAGGGGGCATACAATCTGTTGCGAATGAAGGAGGGTGACGAATGGAAGACTGCTTTTAACACTCCTGTGGGTCATTTTGAGAATCTGGTTATGCCTTTTGGTCTTACTAATGCTCCTGCATTTTTTCAGAATCTGATTAATGACATCCTTAGACCTTTGATCGGCAAAAATGTGGTTGTGTATTTGGATGACATTTTGATTTATTCGCCGGATCTGGAGTCTCATTGGCGGAGCGTGCGTGAGGTATTACAGTTATTAATGGACAATTCGCTTTTTGCTAAGCTGGAGAAATGTGAGTTCGCTGTACAGAGAATTAGTTTTTTGGGCTACATTATCTCCAGCAAAGGTTTTGAGATGGATCCGGTTAAGGTTCAGGCTGTGCAGGAATGGCCTAGGCCTATTGGTTTGAAATCGATACAGAGGTTTTTGGGTTTCGCCAATTACTACAGAAAATTCATAAAAAATTTTTCTAGTATTGTCAAACCTCTGACTGATCTCACCAGGAAAGGTGCTGATGCTGTTCAGTGGTCTTCTGAGGCCATTGAAGCTTTTGTGTATCTCAAGGAGAGGTTCACCTCTGCTCCCATCCTTATGCAGCCTGATGTTACTAGGCCGTTTTTGGTTGAGGTTGATGCTTCCTCTGTGGGGGTTGGCGCAGTATTGTCTCAGGATAACGGGGATGGATTACATCCCTGTGCCTTTTTTTCAAAAAAATTTTCGGATACTGAACTGAATTACGATATTGGTAATCGGGAATTATTGGCTATTAAACTCGCATTTGAACACTGGCGCCACTTCTTGGAAGGTGCGGAATTTCCCGTTCAGGTTCTTACGGATCATAAAAATCTGATATATCTTGATGCTGCCAAGCGCCTGAATGCCCGTCAGGCTAGGTGGGCACTGTTTTTCTCGCGGTTTAATTTCTCCGTTACTTACATCCCTGGTACTAAGAATGTTAAGGCGGATGCCTTGTCTCGCAGTTTTTCTCCCATAGTCGGTGCTGAGAAAGAGGAGAACATTTTACAAGAAGGTGTTGTGATAGCTGCTTTGGACTCCGTTTTGGAAAATGAGATTCTTAAAGCACAGGAGAATGCCCCTTCTAACACTCCTCATGGGAGGTTGTTTGTGCCTGGGACCTTTAGGAGAGATTTGTTTGTTGAGTGTCACGAATCTCGGTTGGCAGGTCATCCCGGAATCTCTGAGACCAAGAGACTTGTGGGTCGCAGTTTTTGGTGGCCTGGATGGCAGAAGGAAGTCATTAAGTGGGTGCGTCAATGTACTATATGTGCTAGATCTAAGTCCTCACATACTCCTGCTGCGGGGTTGCTTTGTCCTTTGGAGGTTCCCAGTGCTCCTTGGACACATTTGGCTATGGACTTTATAACTGACCTTCCCCCCTCTGAGGGTTTTACTGTCATCTGGGTGGTCGTGGACCGTTTTAGCAAGATGTGTCACTTGGTTCCCTTTGTCAAACTGCCCTGCGCTAAAACTCTCGCTAAGGCCTTTGTCAAGGAAATTGTCAGACTTCATGGCGTTCCTACTGACATTGTTTCTGATAGGGGTCCTCAGTTCGTGGCTCGTTTTTGGCGTGCCTTTTGTGACAGGTTGGGAGTTCATTTATCGTTCTCGTCCGGATATCATCCTGAATCTAATGGCCAGACAGAAAGGAAAAACCAGGATGTTGAGCAGTTCTTGCGTTGTTTTGTGACAGACAATCAAGAGGGGTGGTCTGAGTTTCTGCCACTTGCTGAATTTGCTCTGAACAATCATACATCTTCTTCTGCTGGTTGTTCGCCTTTTTTTTGTTGTTCTGGGAGACATCCGTCGTTTGGGTCGTTCTCCAAGTTGGGATCTGCCGTGCCTGAGGAGGAGAATTTTTCCGGTGATTTGGAGAGAGTTTGGACGGATGTGCGTGGTAATCTTCAGGAGGCCAACAGAAAATCGAAGGACTACTTTGATAGGAAACGACAGGAGGTTTTGTTCGCTGTTGGTGACATGGTTTGGTTGTCCTCTAGGAATCTGCGGTTGAGGATTCCTTCTAAGAAATTGGGTCCCAAGTTTGTAGGGCCCTTTAAGGTGCTTCAGGTTGTCAACCAATCTACTGTTAGGTTGGAGGTTCCTACCTCCTGGAGAATTAATCCGGTATTTCATGTCTCTCTGTTGAAAAAAGCTGTTGTTTCGGATTGTGACGCCTCTGCCTCTGTTCCTCCGGTGGTGGAGGACGGGGAATATGAAATTTCTCGCATCCTTAACTCTAGACTGTATAGAGGTAGTTTGCAGTATCTAGTGGCCTGGAAAGGTTTCGGACCCGAGGATAACTCTTGGGTGAGGTCGGATGATGTTTCCGCGTCCAGACTTATCAGAGCGTTTCACAGGAGATTTCCTGATAAGCCTGGTCCTAGGGGATCCGGAGGATCCTCTTAGAAGGGGGGGTACTGTTAGAACCTTGCTCTTAGTTTTTTTTTCCTTTGCTGGTCACATGACCTTGTTGGCCTATTTAAGCCTGCTCCGCCCTTCTGGCTTTGCTGGACTTCATTGTATATCTACTTTCTAGCTAGCCTGTGCTCTGTGTCTTGCTCTGTTAGTTTGCTTGGTCTACTGACCTCTATGTTCTATATATTTTGTTTGTTCGTCTGTCTGCTACTATTTCTGTTAGGAGGTGTCCCATATTCCTCCCAGTCCTTAGTACTTGTAGGGATTCCTTCCCCACATCTATAGGTCTCCGTACAGACTAGCTTAGGACTTTAGCAGGTCTGATCGCAGGATCAGGTCCCCTGTTACATCGTAGGGATTAAGCTGAGTTCTATCGTAGGGACAGATCTCCTCTCTTTCCTTAGCTCTGGTAGCAGAACATAACACATGCTCACTCATCAGGTCTTATGAGTGGAGGCTGACCTGAATATCAATGGGCGTGTTGAAGCTGGTACTCAACAACTGCCCTCTGCTGCCCACAAATCATTCCCAACATATGCAACCAATGTGTGGTGACATCACTTACCAGTTGGTGAGCTGGAAGCTGCAAACGCTGCTTAAGTACGGCAAGGGCTGCGGAAACTGTTGCTGACTTTCTGAAATGGGCACACATGTGCGTACTTTCACAAGCAGCTCAGGCAGATCCAGGTAGGTTTTGCAAAACTGCTGAACTACTATGTTGAGCATATGGGCCAGGCATGGTATGTGTGCGAGGTTGCCAAGCCTCAGAGCAGCCACCAGGTTCCGGCCATTGTTACACACGACCATGCCTGGCTGTAGGTTCAGTGGTGAGAACCACAGATCATCCTGCTGTTACAGCTTTCAACAACTCTGCAGAGGTGTGTGCTTGTCAACTAAGCATACTGTCCAGCTCATTGTTATTGTAACCCCAAAAAGATACAGCAAATTATGTGCTCTCAAATCCAAATGACCCAATCCCTTCTGAGCCCCACAGTGTGACTAAACCACATATAGCATCCATGTTTTTGGCAGGGGTATAATTTACAAAATTGGGTCACTGGAGTTGGAATTCTTCTCTTCTAATACTTAGGGGCTTTGTACATGAAGTAAGCAAACAATTCAAAGAATATCAGCGCTCGAAGAGGCAAATAGCGCTCCTTCTCTTCCGATTCTCACCGTGTGGCTATGCAGTACTGTACAGCCACATCTGGGGTATTGCCACATTCAGCAGAAATAGTGTGACAAATTTTGGTGCCAATTTTACCCATTTCCTCTTTTTAAAATGTAAAATCTGGGGTTGAAACAAAATTTTTGTGTTAAAAATGTTATTATTCTTTCTTCACCACCGAACGGTATAAATTTTTGTGAGGCTCATATGGCGTCAATATGATCAGTGCACCCCTAGATGAAATAATTGAAAAGTGTAGCATGTAAAATGACATCACTTATAGGGTTGTTCTACTGTTCTGACACCTCAGGGGCTCTGCCAATGTGACATGGCACCCTCAAACTATTCCAGCAAAATCTGTTGTGCAATTTCTCATGCATGTGCCAATATGGCGCTCCTTCCCTTCTGAGCTTTGCACCTTGCCTCAAAAGTAGTTTTGCCCCGCACATGGGGTATTGGCAAATGCATGAGAAATTGCACAGCAAATTTAGGGTCCATTTTCTCCTGCTACCCTTGTGAATAAAAAAATTGGGGCTAAAAGATAATTTTTGTGGAAAAAATTTGATTTTATTTATTTTCTCTGTTCTACGTCATAAACTTCTGTGAAGCATCTGGGGGTTCAAGGTGCTCACCACACATCTTCATAAGTTCCTTGTGGGGTTTAGTTTCCAAAATGGGGTCAACTGTGGGGGCTATGCACTGTTTAAGCACATAAGGGGCAATCCAAGTGCACCATGGCGTCCACTCTCAATTCCAGCAAATTTTGCATTCAAAAAGTCAAATGTTGCTCCTTCCTTTCCGATCCCTGCAGCGTACTCAGGAAAAATTGTACAACAATTTTTGGGGTACATTATCTCTTGTTACAATGTTAAAATAAAAAGATTGGGTCTAATGTATTTTTTTTGTGAAAGAGTAAAAAGTTAATTTTTTCCTTCCACATTGCTTCAGTTCCTGTGAAGCACCTGAAGGGTTAATAAACTTCTTGAATGTGGTTTTGAGCACCTTGAGGGGTGCAGTTTTTAGAATGCTGTCACTTTTGGGTATTTCTGTCATACAAACCTCTCAAACTCACTTTAAATGAGATGCGGTCCCTAAAAAAATAGTTTTATAAATTTTGTTGGAAAAATTAGAAATCGCTCATCAACTTTTAACCCTTATAACTTCCTAACAAAAAAAAAATTCTATTTCAAAAATTGTGCTGATGTAAAGTAGACATATGGGAAATGCTATTTATTAACTATTTTGCATGACACAAGGGCTCTTTCACACGTCAGTGTCTCCAGTGTGTGTAGTGACAGCTTTCACACGCATCGGAGACACATACACAAGCAGATGACCAAATGAATGGGTCTGCGCACATGTCAGTGTTTCCACAGACCGTGACCGTGGTCAAAACACATTGACATGTCCGTTTTTTTTCGCGCTGCACAGACCACAAAACGTCCCACACTGATAAGGATGACATCAGTACTGGCGCCTGGGAATCAGTGTACAGTTAGTGCTATTCTCAAGCACCGGATGCTGAATGCTGTCCTCATCATAGTTCCCTGCTTGTGCTGCGAGATACGCCAGCAGGGGACAATGATGAGTGTAGTATTCTGTTCCCTCTGTGTCCTGGTGTAAAAAATAAAATAAAAAATCCTTATACTCACAGAGATGTCCCCCACTGTAATTCATGTGTCCGCTCATGCCAAGGAGTCAAGGTAAATGACTCGCTCCAGTGAGCAGGCCCCGGTCCTTAAGGGGTTAAAGGGAATCTGTCACCAGTAGGGATGAGCGAGCACTAAAATGCTCATTGCTCGGGTTCAGCAAATTGTAATGCTCAGGAGCTTGACCCGGGCAATGGGTCCAATGTATGTCTATGGGAAACTGAAGCATTTTTCCAGAGGTCTGCAGGGAGCCTAAAAATTCCCCAAATCTATGGGAACAGCATGGGGAAGACCCCTGGAAGCATCTCTGACTCCCAGGTTACTGCTGTGAACAATGTTGTCAGAGTATTTTGCCACTTTTACAGGGTCACAATAAAACATACAAAAACTAAACCAAAGTGGATTTTCATGGGAAAAATGTTAAAGATCATCCTTTCCATTATAATGACTTGTATATAAAGTAAAATACACTGCTCAAAAAAATAAAGGGAACACTCAAATAACACATCCTAGATCCGAATGAATGAAATATTCTCATTGAATACTTTGTTCTGTACAAAGTTGAATGTGCTAACAACAAAATCACACAAAAATCACCAATGGAAATCAAATTTATTAACCAATGGCGGCATGGATTTCGAGTCACCCCCAAAATTAAAGTGGAAAAACACACTATAGGCTTATCCGACTTTGATGTAATGTCCTTAAAACAAGTCAAAATGAGGCTCAGTATTGTGTGTGGCCTCCACTTGCCTGTGTGACCTCCCTACAACACCTGGGCATGCTCCTGATGAGGTTGCGGTTGGTCTCCTGTGGGATCTCCCCCCAGACCTGGACTAAAGCATCCGCCAACTCCTGGACAGTCTGTGGTGCAACGTGACATTGGTGCATGGAGCGAGACATTATGTACCAGATGTACTCAATCGGATTCAGGTCTGGGGAACAGGCGGGCCAGTCCATAGCTTCAATACCTTCATCTTGCAGGAACTGCTGACACACTCCAGCCACATGAGGTCTGGCATTGTCCTGCATTAGGAGGAACCCAGGGCCAACCTCACCAGCATATGGTCTCACAAGGGTTCTTCATCATCCACCACCTCGTCTTCGATTTCCGCACTCTGGTCCTCCTGCTGACTTTCTGGCAATTGTGTCTCATCATCATCCTCCTCTTGTGACAGTAATTGCACTCTCCCACCGTCGCCTTCGTGTGACCGTGGCTGCTTAAATATGTGGGCATCGCTACATGCGATCTCCTCTTGCCCGCTTGAAGCTGGCCGGAAGAGAGGCCCGAATCTATAAATGGAAAAGTGAACAGCTCTTCAGAGTGTCCAAGTGTGAGATCATTTGTCTTCGGTCACTCGGCATGGTGGGAGGAAGGAGGATCAGGGTGAGGAATTTGCGGTCTCACTACTGAGACTTGACCATGTGGAAGAGAGGATGGTGGTGGTGGCAAAGTCACTGAAAGCATTATCTGCTATCCAACCAACAACCTTTTGACACTGCTCTGGGTTCAATAGTGGAGTGCTGCAGTACCCTAGTAATTGGGACAGGAAGGTCGGGAAACAAGATTCATATCCCGTGAACTTTTCCACATTTTTTTCACATCTCCCCCACAAAATTAAATATATTTTATTTGCATTTTATATGCTATACCAACACAAAGTAGAAAGTATTTGTGAAGTGCAAGGGAATGTGCACACGTTAAGTATTTGGAGCAGAAATTTCTGCACCTCTTGGCAGGAAAGACACGTCATCAAAGACTTGCTTTTTTGCGGTGTTTTTTACATGAATTTTTTGGTGCAGATTTTTTCCAAACTCAGTAGAATGAGTGAAATCTGCAGCAAAAAGCTGAAAGAATTGACATGCTGCAGATTTAAATCTGCCCCGATCTCTGCAAGTCACAAATACGGTGGCATGTAAAAGTTTGGGCACCACTGGTCAAAATTACTGTTTTTGTGAACAGTTAAGCAAGTTGAAGATGAAATGATCTCTAAAATGCCTAAAGTTAAAGATGATGGATTTCCTTTGTTTTTTAGGCAAAATATATATTATCATATTTTACATTTTAAAAATTACAAAAAGGTAAATGGTCCAATGTAAAAGTTAGGGCACTCTGAATGGTTAGTACCTAGTAGCACCCCCTTTTGCAAGTATCACAGCTTGAAAACGCTTTTTGTAGCCAGTTAAGAGTCTTTCAATTCTTGTTTGAGGGATTTTCATCAATTCTTCCTTGGAAAATTCTTCCAGTTCTGTGAGATTCCTGGGTTGTCTTGCCTGCACTGCTATTTTAAGGTCTAACCACATATTTTCAATGATGTTCAGATCAGGGGATTGTGATACCTTCAGCTTGCGCCTTTTGAGGTAGTCTATTATGGATTTTACCCTGTGTTTAGAATCATTATCCATTTGTAGAAGAAATCCTCTTTTCAACTTTAGCTTTATTACAAATGGTGTTATGTTTGCATCATGAATTTGTTGAAATTTCATTGAATCCATTTTTCCCTCTAACCGTGAACTGTTCCTCGTACCATTGGTGTATGGTGCACAGGGCAGTAGTCATGGGTGAGGGGCTGCTGTGTTCACACACCCTGGCACCCTACAAATAAACAGTGTCCTGATTCACCTGTGCTATGCGTGTGGTGCGTAACACTCACATTTTGGTCACAGGCCTCTGCTGTCTCCGGTTCTTCAACTTCAGAAACCTTCGCACACACATTAGGGGACATCAAATTCATATTATAATAAAGAAGTTTCCTTAACTCTCCATTTTCATCATATTGAAACAGTATTGGGCACAAACTTTTCTGTTTTCAAAGTCCATAGCACAGCACGTTCTGATGTCCACTGTTCGCTTGCCCTGAGCTAACCCTTTCCTGTCTGGCATCTCTGACCTCTGGGAATCTCTGACCGGTTCTGCATCTTTCATGAGTCCAGTCCCAAGTCCCCTAGGCATTTACCCCTACGACTGCCTCTCATAGGAAGATATTCAGACACACTTCTCAGTGCCTCAGTTCGATTGCAGGCCCCCGGATGTTCCAGGAATGTCCGCTCTAAATTTATGGCTGACGTTCTCTTGCTGCTAAACAACCCGTGTTCCTCGTGCCCTCAGACCTCCAAATACTGCTCTCTCCATTTAATCTCCTACTCTTGACTGTGTAACATTGCACCAGGTGGTAGTTGTAGGCACGTGTCATGACTTTGACACTCCGGCATGCTACTGAAAACAGTGGTCTGTTTCCAGTGTGTCTGTTGCTGTTGTGGCTGTGGACACTTCTTGCCCACTCTGGTCTGCCTTAGCGTGGCTGTGATTTCCCGCGACCCCACAAATGGGAGACCACCACAGTGTACAGGAACATTTTAAACTTTACACAAAGTACAGCAGGAGACATCTTTCTTTAGGTTGCAGTACAGAGACAAACTATTGGAATTAGTAGCTTTCAAGCTTCCTAGACAGCCTCTTTGGCTGCTTCTTCCTACTTTCTCAAGCTTAAGCCACATTCAAGAACCACGTAAAGAAAGAGTCTGTGGCTAACTTCTTAACTGTATGTGCCCCCAATCTCGCTAACTAGTCTCTTCTTAGACCCACAGCTCTCAAGCTTTGGCTGACCCTTAGCATTCACGGAGTCCCATAGGATCTCTCCTAAGTTGCTGAATCAGAGTTCACTTCCCCAACTCGCCTACAAGGAGTATTCCACAGTCACCACTCAAGCTCTTCTTAGTCGCTTTCCTTCTCTGTCTGTCTGCTTCTCTGTTTTCCTCTTCCACACATACACTCACCGCTGCAGATCACCTTGACCAGAGGGTGTCCTGACTTCTTTCCTTGTCTGCGTTCACTCTTAGGCTATGTGCACACTGTACATTTTTTATGTGTTTTTGCAGCGTTTTTTCCATGCGGAAATGCACCAAAAGTGCTAGGTAATCGGTGTGCCTGCTAATGCAACGACAATCCTGTCAGAATTATCACTGCGTATAGATTGGCAGCTTGTCAATTCTTTGTGCGTTTTTGCGGCATTGTTCACCCATAGACTTGAATTGAGTCAGTCAAGTCCGCAGCAAAAATGCAGGTATAAAAATATTTGTGGATTTGCTGCGGAGGTTTGCTTCATATTTGACTGACTCAATTTAAGTCAATGAGTCAAAACTGTGGCATAAAAGCACAAAGAATTGCCTGGGGGAGGCTACTCCTCCCATGATCCGACGGCCGCTCCCGTTGACAATAGCGTGATCAGGTGCGGCTGAGGGGATGAGTAGTCTGTGTAAAAAAATAAAATAAATCAATATTAAAATAAAAACACCTGTCTGCTATACCCAGGGTGTACTACGGCAATCTGATCATCCGGCGATACACTGACGGGAGCGTGATCGCTCCCGGCAGTGTACAGCGCTGCTGGAACTGAGTTCACCGGAGTTCATCAGCTGAAAACCAGCTGACGAGCTCCGGAGACCTCACTTGTGGCACCGATGCTGCGTGTGAATTTTGTCACGCAACACTGATGCAGTAAGTGAGGTCACTGGAGCTCTCAGCTAATCATCGGCTGATTGAACTCCAGCGACCTCTATCCTGCAGCACAGCAATGTACACTGTGATTACACTCCTGTCAGTGTATTGCAGCGCTGTCTTCTACAACAGCCACATTGGTGATTGCTCATGTGGCTGCTGTAGAAGTGACCCGGATCATTGTGGGACACTGTTGATTACATCATCATGGCGGGTTAGGGTGTTTTTTTATTTTTGCTTTCTTACAGGAGATGAGGGCATCAGCAATTAGGAGTTAAGTGAGTATACAGTGTTTTTTTATTTTTAAATAAAAGATTAAAAACCGTGTGGAATTTTATTTAAAATAAAAGACTTCATTCTGGCCGTGTCTATTTAAAAAATGTCAAAAACTGTACTACGGGGTTATTAAGGGGGTGTCTTATAGACACCATCCATTATTAACCTGGGCTTCATGTCAGCTGCCAATACACGGCCTACATGAACCTCAACCATATTACTACACTTGCCACCGCACCAGGGCAAGTTGGCGAGCATAGACTAAGCGCCAGATTTGGTGCATCTCATGGACGTGTCAGTAGTGGGGCTGCTGAGAGCTGATATTATTAGCCTCAGCGGGGACTAGTATACATGGCCCCTTCTCTCGCTATTAAAATCAGCTCACAGCTGTCTGCTGGTTAGATTCTATAGGGGTACCCTATGTCAATTTTATTCTGGGGTCCTCTGTAATCTAGCCAGTAAAGACGGATTTTGGTAAGACCTTACCTGTAAAATCCTTTTCAGCGAAGGAAGGAAGGGAGACACAGATCCATTACTAGTGGATAGGCGGAGCCCCACAGGATAGTTCACCTCAGATTTATAAAAAGTGACGACCGGCCCCTCCAGCTTAGGCTCCTCCTACTCCCATGTTCTTCAGTCCGTACACAAGCTAAGGAAGAGCAGACAACACCAGCGGAACAACACCACCCCTTCCGAAAATTCAGAAATGCAAGAGAACAGGTTATGCATATAACAGAAAAAAAACACACAGTCCCAGGCACTACTCACTGGACCTGACAACTGCGATGAGCTGGCAATACTGGAACAGAGCCCTAGCGCGCCGACCCCAGCCCAGATGACCGCCATCAGAGAGGAGTCGCGCCGCATCTGGAAAACAATAATGCACTTCTGCCATGGGAGGGTGCTGTGTCTCCCTTCCTTCCTTCGCTGAAAAGGATTTTACAGGTAAGGTCTTACCAAAATCCGTCTTTCAGCAGCAGAAGGGAAGGAAGGGAGACACAGATTCATTACTAGTGGGACGTCCCAAAGCAGTCCAGAACTCAAGGGTGGGAAACAGTGGCAGAATCGCCAACACCCCAACAACTTAGTAAAGCGAGCAACAAGCGCCAAAACTAGATAAAGAGATAACCTAAACCACCGCCGCCTGCAGGACCCTGCGTCCCAAGGCCGCATCGGCGGAAGCACTCACGTCCACTTTATAAAATTTAGTAAAGGTGTGAATGGAGCGCCAGGTAGCCGCCCGGCAGAGCTGCGCTGCCGAGGCCCCCTGATGAAAAGCCCACGACGAACCAACAGCTCTCGTGGAATGAGCTCGAACCTTAACCGGACAAGGCTTGCCCTTGAGCCGGTACGCTTCCAGGATAGCCGAATGTATCCACTAAGCTATAGTGTCCTTGGAGGCCCGCTGACCACGCCGACGACCAGCAGAAATCACAAAAAGAGAGTCCGACTTCCGAAACCGTTGTGTGATTGAAAGATAGAACTTCAAAGCCCGCACCAAATCCAACGAGTGCAAGGCTCGCTCCTTTGGACTTTTCGGATTCGGACAGAGGGAGGGCAACACGATGTCCTGATTGACGTGGAAACGCGACACCACTTTAGGCAGAAAATCGCCACGGGTACGAAGCACCACGCAATCCGAGTGGAACTCGAGAAAAGGGGGCGAGCAAGACAGTGCCGCCAACTCAGAAACCCTTCTGAAAAGAGGTGACCGCCATCAGGAAGGCCACCTTCCAAGAAAGCAAGTAAAGCGTAGTTGAATCCATAGGCTCAAACAGCCCATGCTGAAGAGCCTCCAAGACTAGATTGAGCTGCCAAGGAGCCACAAACGCCCTCCGAGGCGGAAACTGACGTGCTACCCCACGAAAAAAAGAGCGCACATCCCTGCGCGAGGCAATCGCCTTCCGAAAAAGCAAGATACCTGACCCCGCAAGGTACCAACCGCCAGACCCTTGGCCAAACCGCATTGCAGAAAAGCCAAGAAGTTGGGAATGGAAAAAACCCTCGGGTTCCTTGACAATCCAGAACACCATGAATAGAAGGCCTCCCAAGTTCTGTGATAAATCCTAGTCGTAGCTGGACCTCTGGCTGCCCGCAAGGTGGCAATGACCTCGGCCAAAAACCCACGACGGGTCAAGATCTCGGTCTCAAGTGCCACGCCGTCAAACAAAGCGACTTCAGGTCCGGATGACAAATGGGCCCTTGGGTTAACAGGTCCGGGCGAAGAGGCAGTGGAAACAGAGGCGCCGCCAGGAGAGACACCAGCGTTGAATACCACGCCCTCCGTGGACAATCCGGCGCCACCAAAATTGACGGAATTCGTTCGAGTTTGATCCGCCGGATGACCAGAGGAAGTAAGGATACCGGCGGAATCAGTTCGAACTGGTCCCACGGGGCCACTAGAGCATCTACCGCCACAGCCTCCGGGTCCCTGTACCTGGACATGAACGTCGGAATCCTGGCGTTCAGCCTGGATGCCATCAAGTCCCCCAACGGGAGCACAGCAGTGCAAAAACATCCGGATGAAGACTCCATTTTCCGGGATCCACCTGCTCGCGACTGAGGAAGTCCGTCATGGTATTCAGCACTCCTGGGATTTGAATCGCGGAAATGGCTGGAACCCTGGACTCAGCCCAAACCAGGATCCGAGAGACCTCCATCATGAGTCTGGAACTCCTCGTCCCGCCCTGATGGTTGATATACGCGACAGCTGTCGCATTGTCTGTCTGAATCCGGACCGGCAGACCGCTCAAAGGGACCGTCCAATGTCGGAGGCAGAGAAATATCGCTTTCAACTCCAGGATGTTGATCGGCAGAGAAGACTCCTCTGACGACCAGACCCCCTGAACCCAGAGATCGTTCCAAACCCCCCCCAGCCAGTCAGGCTGGCATCGGTGGTAATGACCGACATCCGTGGGAGGAGGAAGGATTTCCCCAGGGATAAAGCCTCCGGACGTAAACACCATCCAAGAGATTCTCGCACCCTGCGGGAGATACCGATACAGCGATCCAGCGATCAATCCCAACGGGTCAGAATAAGATCTTGGAGACCCCGGGAATGAAATTGTGCAAACGGTACCGCTTTCATTGCCGCCACCATCAGACCCAGAAGGCGCATACACTTCCGAAGGGACATCGCCATCGCCGACCTCATAGCCTGGACATGGTGACGCAGGTTCGCTTGTTTGTCCGGAGGCAGGGACACCACTGCCCCTAAAGTGTCGAAATGCATCCCCAAGAACAGGATTGACTGCGACGGCTCCAATGACGACTTCTTCCAATTGACCAGCCACCCGAAGTCCTCCAGGTGCTGAAGGGAGAGATCGCGAGCTGTCACCGCCTCCTCCGCTGTGGGCGACACAATTAACAGGTCGTCCAGGTAGGGGAGAATCGTAACTCCTTGCCTTCGAAGGAGCGCCATGAGCGGCGCCAGAATCTTTGTAAAAACCCTGGGAACCGAGGCCAACCCGAATGGTAGGGCCACAAATTGGTAATGGGCCTGAACTATGGCGAAACGTAGGAAGCGCTGGTGAGCCCTGCCGATAGGGACATGCAAATAGGCGTCGAGGATGTCGATCGACACCAAGAAATCGTACTGTGACAGGGCCGCCACGAACAGAGCGAAGAGACTCCATACGGAATTTCCGGGTCCATACATGAACATTCAATTCTTTTAGGTCCAGAATGGGGCGAAACTTGTACTCCTTTTTGGGAACCACAAAAAGGTTGGAGTAAAACCCCCTTCCCTGGTCCTCCGGTGGAACCGGAACCACCACACCCTGCTGCAGAAGAGAGTCGACCTCCCGCAGCAGTGCGGCAGCTAGCTTGGGCTCGGACGGGATACATGACTGACGAAACCTGTCCGGGGGTCGAGAATGAAACTCTATGAAATAGCCTGCCAACATAACCCGCGTCACCCAGGCGTCCGATACGTGGGACGCCCAAATCGACCCGAATTGTAGCAGACGACCTCCCACCCGAGAGCCTTCGAGAGGGTTCCTGGCGTCAGTCCGCCTTAGCGGGCTTTTTGTCAACCTCCCGTTTGTCCTGACGGAAATGTTGTTTCCAGGGAGTACGGGATTTCTGGGTGGTCTTTTTCCCGGAAGACGAGGGACGACCCGATCTCCAAGAGGGCTGACCGAACCGTCCCCTGGGCCGAAAGGACCAATGACCACTACCGGAACTTGACTTGCCAGACGTAGAAACCGCTGCTTTCCGCTGCGGCAAAGCCGAATCCTTGGCCTTGGCCTTAGCAATCAGCTCCATGAGGTCCGAACCAAAAAGCTGACCGCCCTTGTACGCCAGACTCAGCAGACCTTGTTTGGATACTGCATCTCCAGTCCACTGTTTAAGCCACAGTGCTCTCCTGACTGTGACGGCCGAGGATTGAGTCCTGGACAGAACCGAAGTAGTATCCAGCACTGCGTCCCTGCCATATCAGGCCGCCTCTTCCAACAGCTGGAAAAGCCTTTCCACCTCAGACAGCGGAGTCCCATCTTGCCACGCCGTCCGCAGCTGAGCCAACCACCGCAGAGAAGCCTCACTAGCCCACATGGCCCCCAAGGCCGCTCGAAATCCATGACCCGCGGCCTCGTAGATGGACTTCGCCGCTAACTCCGTCCTTCTGTCCAGCGGTTCCTGTAGACTCGCCTTCCCTTTAACAGGAAGCAAAGAGGATTTGCTCAGCTGAGACAATGGCACGTCCACTTCCGGAGAGGGGACCCAATTAGCGATCGTCTCCGTGGAGCAGGGATACACGGCATCAAAACACCGCATCCCCTGGAAGCGTTTATCCGGACACAGGCGTTCCTTCTCCACCACCTCGTTAAGTTCGTCGTGCGCTGGCAGCATCGAGCGAGCCCGACACGACTCCTGATACAGCCGGGCCGACTTGCCAGGGCGCCTCTTCAGACAGCTGTAACGCTTCCCGCATAGCTCCAATAAAGGCGTCCACGCGGCCCGAAAGCGAAGCAGAGCGACCCTGCCGATCCTCTTCATCAGAATCGGAGATCTCACCAGCAAAGTCTGTCAGTGATTCCGTAGCCTCCGACGCACTGCGCGGAGGAGACAGCGCCACCACAGGCCTGTGGCGCTTCTTGCCTCGTGACGTCGGTTGGGACTTAGCTGATACCCAATGACCCAGGAGGTCAGACTGTCAATGGAGCGAGTGAGCGCCTCCACTTTAACATCACTGAGACCCCCGACCAGTGTCGAACCTGACGCCGAAGACCCCGGCGTATCAGTTACGCGTGACCGATCCTGAAGCGGGCCGGGAGAGAGGTCCGCGCCCCCTGATCCGACATGCCGCCACACAGTTGCGAGCGTCGCGGATAAGGCGGTAATAACCCCTTACAATGGGTACAGGAACCGAGGATGTGTGATTCTGCTACCACAGCTGGGTCAGCTCCAGCGCGCGCTTTCCTGGCACTTCCTGTCTGAGGCTATGATGACAGGCAGCAGAGAGGCGCGAAGCCACGCCCCCTGCTGCCGCTACTAACGGAGCCCGCGCTCCTCTGTCCCCGCTCCCCTGCCGATAACACAAACGCCTGCAGCGGAGATATCCTCCTGCAGGGACAAAAAAAGCAGTCACCACATGAAACAGTAACAGCGGCTGCCGCAGCAGCCGCTGAAGCCCTCAGACCACAGAGAGCACTTACCCAGCTGAGCGCCACAGGGACCCCCAGGGATGTGTGGATCCGTGGCCCTTTGCTCCCCCCCACGGCGGAGCGCGCAGGGACCCCACAGAAGCGGTGTGCGTCTCCGCCAGGGAGCGCCCTGTATCCCCCGGGGCCGGCAGGCTTCTGCGGGGACCTCCTTAGGGGGTACACAGATCTGCCAGGGGAGGGTCAGGGGTCCCAGCAGCACCGAGACCCCCTGAGACCTCTAGACCACGGGGAGTCCAGGTCTCCGGAGTAAAATAAAAAATTCTTCTGAGGAGCTGCAAAGGCAGCGACTATCCTCTGCGACCTCAAATTTTAGACTGAAGAACATGGGAGTAGGAGGAGCCTAAGCTGGAGGGGCCGGTCGTCACTTTTTCTAATCTGAGGGGAACTATCCTGTGGGGCTCCGCCTACCCACTAGTAATGGATCTGTGTCTCCCTTTCTTCCCTTCTGCTGCTGAAAGGCTAAGCAAATAGCTGTGGGCTGTTATTAATAGCCAGGGAACATTTTTGGCTAATGGCCCCTTTCCCGGCTACTAATATCAGCTCCCAGCAGTCGGCTTTCCCTCTACTGGCTATGAAAATGTGGGAGCACAAGTCATTTCTTTTAATTTTAGGCTATGTGCCCACGATCCAGACATGGCAGCGCTTTGGACGCAGCATATTTTTTTGTGTCCAAAATGCTGCGTTCTAGTGAACACAGATAAATCTGCATGTGTTCACGGATGCAGATTTACAGCATTCAATACATTAAAGTTGCTAAATTTCTGTTGCAGAGATTAGCGACTCGGCAAGTAAATTTTACATGCTGTGGTCCTGAGAGACACGAGCACGTCAGTTTCCACGGGTGCTCCGCAGCCTCAGATGCATGCATAGTGGACATGGAATTTACAGAAATTCCATCCACTATGTTGTAACATCTGGCCGCTGCAGAACTGATGCTGCATCTTCAAACTTGCAGCATTTCCTGATCATGGGCACATACCCAAACTCACTCACAGCAGATCAATTTCTGTAGCGGAGACGTTACTCTCCACTGCAGATTATGACTGATTGAAATGTCATTACATGCGGTGGATCCGCATGTATTGACAAAACAATATGCAGCATAATAACACAGCTTTTTGGATGCAGCAAAAATATGCTGCATCCAAAGTGCTGCTGGTTGCTAATCATGGGGATAGTGGCTGAACATGTTTGCCTTCCTAGGTTAAAAATAGCAGCTCGCAGCTGCCCCAGAAATGACATTTGTATTCAGCCCCCCTGAGTCAATACTTTGTAGGATGCAATTACTGTTACAAGTCGTTTGGGGTAGTTCTCTACCAGCATTGAACATTTAGAGACTATGTTTGCCCATTCTTTGCAAACTAGCTCTAGCTCATGGAAGGAGAACAAAAAGGAGTGCGGCACTTCCATCCAGCGATTTACTAAAATGGGAACTTTATTGAAAAACTTTGCAACCCAAATCACATGTTAAAAGTCCGATGCGTTTCTGGTGCACAGTGGCCGTAGTCTGGAAACGCATCAGGAATTTAACATGTGATTTGGATTCCAAAGTTTTAATGTTATTTCAATAAAATTTCCATTTTACTAAATCGTTAGTTGGAAGTGCCGCACTCTTTCAATTCTCCTGCCATTGGCTGTGCTCTACTAGCAGTATCAGGCACCCTCCACACAGTCTACAACCGGGATATAGTGACTACACAGAGTGGTGAGCTCTTCCCCCTCTTTCCTTCCTTACTAGCTCTAGCTCAGTGAGATTGGATGGAGAGTGTTTGTGAACAGAAATTTTCACATCTTGCCTTAGATTCTCAATGGGATGTAGGTCTGGACTTTGACTGGGCCATTCACACACAAGAATATGCTTAGATCTAAACCATACCATTGTAAGTCTGGCAGTATGTTTAGGATCGTTGTCCTGCTGGAAAGTGAACCTACGCCTCAGTATCAAGTGTTTTTCACCTTGAAACAGGTTTTCCTCCAGGATTGTTCTGTATTTAACTCCATCCATCTTCTCTCCCTGCTGAAAAAAAGCCTCTTTCCACTCCACATCATAATGCTGCCACCATCATGTTTGATAGTGGGGATGGTGTTTACAGGGTGATGTGTAGTGTTAGTTTTCCACCTCGCAGTGATTTGAATTTAGCCCAACATTTTCTACTTTGATCTCATCTGCCCAGAGCACCTTCTTACATATGCTAGCTGTGGCACCTACATGACTTTTTGCAAACTGTAAATGGGATTTCTTATGGTTTGCTTTCAAAAATGGCTTTCTTTTTACAGTAGAACACAGGCAAGAAATTGTGAAGTTAATGCTGGATAAAGGTGGCCATAGTTACTATTTATGGAGTTCTACTATGTCCTCTGTGGTCTATTTGTATACACCTGTATAGGATGTGATTAACATCAGCGTGTGATATTGGGCGGATATAAAGGGACGTGTTTTGGATGACGAGAGGTAGTAACTGCACATGTGCATTATGTATACTGAGATTATTTGTAAAATACACATGGGTACAGGGTGTATGGGAGTCCTAAGGTGTCTTACATATAGATAGTATTCCTCTGCCAAGTATTTGGGTGGTGCATGCATAAGGAGTATGTCACAGATTGGAAAGTGGTGTTCGTATCGAGAATATGACTTTTAGAGGTAGAAGAGGAAGGGAGAGGAATATATGGATGCATTAAACAGAGAAATAAAAAAAGAGAGGATAGAGGAGAAAGATTATAAGTTGAAAGATAAAAAGGCCCATATTGTAAAGAAAGGGGAAATAAGGAAAAAAGATAATGAGGAATAGAAACTGTTATAAGGAAAGGAATATACCAATAATATGGATGATCTGTGTCCTAGCCATTCTGTAGAAAGAGGGATGTGAGTAAACCCATATAGTAATCAATTTATAAGCGATGGGAAAAAATTTGTGTATAAAACTGGAAATGTGATACTCCCCATAAGACCCTTAGGGTGAAGAGTTTGTAACCGATGGATCTATAATGCTTCCTTTCGCTTTAAATCCTGTTGATAATTACCAACTCGTCTAAGCGTTGTGTTGTGAATGTGTTCCAATACCTGAAATCTAAATTGAGCAATGGTGTAATTAGCTTGATGGAAATGGCATAGAGCTGAAAGACCTTTTTACCGGGAGTCTATAGGCAGCACAGTATGGGAAAACGTGCTGGCGACGGACTATATGAAAATTGCATCTATTCTTTTTTTTTGCAACTTTTGCAGGATATGCAGTCCCTTATGTGTTAGGTACTTAATAAATCTGTTATCATTTATAAATCAGTCCACATAGATATTTTATGGCATATAACAAAAAGGATGATTCACATGTGAAGCATTCTTTTATTGGGATGCCCTCCCGTGTGTGTGGATGGCACATTTTGTCACTTTTCATGATGTTGTTACACTGGACAAAATTTACTATCCACTGAAAGGTGGCTAATGGTCGCATAGTCGATGGGAGGTATGTGTCATAGAGATGGCTGCCCTACGTGATGCAGCCCGGAGTGTTTCTCTAGTGCACGTAAGCACTAAGAAGATTATTTGGTGCACCTGGGACCGGGTTATTGGTAGCTATGAGAGTTGGACGGGTCTAGCTACCGACATACCTCACCTCTAGGTGTGGTCAACAGCCTATATAATGGAGGCTGTTGTTTGGCACATTGTCTGTGTATCTGGAGGGAGAAGGCCTCCTGTGTGTGGTTGTTTCCCGACTGAGCTGTGTACTGGATGCTATCCAGCCTGTGTGACCACAGGACCGGTTTACTAGAGACTTTTCTTAAAGTACTGTTTTCTTTGTTTTTGCCTACACTAAAGGCTTTTTGTTTGCATTTTGCTTTTGACCGGTTTATGAAGTAAATAAACCGCTATGGACATTTAAATGAAAACGCTTCCTGTTTGCCTTCGACGCTCCCAAGTGGGTAACATCCCTTCACCACACATAGAGGTTCAGGCCAAAAACTGTTACTACATTTTCTGTAAGGAGATATTACAGCTGATGGTACAACAAGAATACCTGTGTTCCCAATATAAGGCTGACCCAATATATCTAGTTTATTAAGCAATAACACTTTGACATTTTTGTACTAAAAAAAGGCCAAAAAAAGTGAAATCTCTGTTTCTAGCTTGGCTGATTGGATTAGAATTCAATGAGGGTCCTCATAGCTATTGGAGGGATAACCCGTAGTTGGTGTAGCTTTTGGGGGGAGAGAGGGGGGTTTGCAAAGTTAGAAGTTGCTGTCAGGCCCTCCTACCATATAAGAAGACATCAACATTAGGCTATGCTCACACAGTGCGTTTTTTTTTCTGCAGCAAAGCCTGATCTCTTGTCAGGAAGGTTTGTTCAGGATTTTGCTACAGAAAGCTGCTGAGACCATGCCCACAGTATGGTCTCAGTAGCTTTCACTATAGGTATAATGCATTACAATCTAGTGCACTGCAATACATTGTACCTGTGATCAAAGGAAAAAAAGTGAAAGTCCCATAAAGATACAAAGTAAAAAAGTAAAAAAAATATTACAAAATAATAATAATAAAAATATTACACTAATAAATACACATTTTTAAGTAAAAAATAAATAAATAAATGAAATACAAATATTTGGTATCGCCACTTCCAGAACGACCCAACCTATAAAAGTGTCACACTAGTTAACCCCTTCAGTGAACGCCGAAAAAAAAAAAAAAAAAAAACAAAGAGGCAAACAATGCTTTATCATCATACCATTGGAAAAAAAGTGGAATAAAAC
>NW_027366554.1:0-70097 GCF_046119375.1 Phyllobates terribilis
CAATGGCAAAAATCAATGAATATTGTAAATGCACAAACAGTAAGTATCTCCACATTGCACGGTGCAATTCTGAAATTTTTAGCTTTTTCCTGTTAATCCTAGCATGATAAAGAAGATTCAAAGAGAGTGAGATGCCAGCTCCTTTCATTCAGTCAGTAGCTTCAAACATTTCTGGTATATGAAAAACATGTTTTCAATGGCAAAAATCAATGAATATTGTAAATGCACAAACAGTAACATCTCCACATTGCAAGGTGCAATTCTGAAATTTTTGCTCTTTCCTGCTAATCCTAGCATGATAAAGAAGATTCAAAGAGAGTGAGATGCCAGCTCCTTTCATTCAGTCAGTAGCTTCAAACATTTCTGGTATATGAAAAACATGTTTTCAATGGCAAAAATCAATGAATATTGTAAATGCACAAACAGTAATATCTCCACATTGCAAGGTGCAATTCTGAAATTTTTTGCTTTTTCCTGTTAATCCTAGCATGATAAAGAAGATTCAAAGAGAGTGAGATGCCAGCTCCTTTCATTCAGTCAGTAGCTTCAAACATTTCTGGTATATGAAAAACATGTTTTTCAATGGCAAAAATCAATGAATATTGTAAATGCACAAACAGTAAAATATCCACATTGCAAGGTGCAATTCTGAAATTTTTTGCTTTTTCCTGCTAATCCTAGCATGATAAAGAAGATTCAAAGAGAGTGAGATGCCCAGCTCCTTTCATTCAGTCAGTAGCTTCAAACATTTCTGGTATATGAAAAACATGTTTTTCAATGGCAAAAATCAATGAATATTGTAAATGCACAAACAGTAATATCTCCACATTGCAAGGTGCAATTCTGAATTTTTTTGCTTTTTCCTGCTAATCCTAGCATGATAAAGAAGATTCAAAGAGAGTGAGATGCCAGCTCCTTTCATTCAGTCAGTAGCTTCAAACATTTCTGGTATATGAAAAACATGTTTTTCAATGGCAAAAATCAATGAATATTGTAAATGCACAAACAGTAATATCTCCACATTGCAAGGTGCAATTCTGAAATTTTTTGCTTTTTCCTGCTAATCCTAGCATGATAAAGAAGATTCAAAGAGAGTGAGATGCCAGCTCCTTTCATTCAGTCAGTAGCTTCAAACATTTCTGGTATATGAAAAACATGTTTTTCAATGGCAAAAATCAATGAATATTGTAAATGCACAAACAGTATATCTCCACATTGCAAGGTGCAATTCTGAAATTTTTTGCTTTTTCCTGCTAATCCTAGCATGATAAAGAAGATTCAAAGAGAGTGAGATGCCAGCCTCTTTCATTCAGTCAGTAGCTTCAAACATTTCTGGTATATGAAAAACAGTTTTTCAATGGCAAAAATCAATGAATATTGTAAATGCACAAACAGTAATATCTCCACATTGCACGGTGCAATTCTGAAATTTTTAGCTTTTTCCTGCTAATCCTAGCATGATAAAGAAGATTCAAAGAGAGTGAGATGCCAGCTCCTTTCATTCAGTCAGTAGCTTCAAACATTTCTGGTATATGAAAAACATGTTTTTCAATGGCAAAAATCAATGAATATTGTAAATGCACAAACAGTAATATCTCCATATTGCAAGGTGCAATTCTGAAATTTTTAGCTTTTTCCTGCTAATCCTAGCATGATAAAGAAGATTCAAAGAGAGTGAGATGCCAGCTCCTTCATTCAGTCAGTAGCTTCAAACATTTCTGGTATATGAAAAACATGTTTTTCAATGGGCAAAAATCAATGAATATTGTAAATGCACAAACAGTAATATCTCCACATTGCAGTGCAATTCTGAAATTTTTTAGCTTTTTCCTGTTAATCCTAGCATGATAAAGAAGATTCAAAGAGAGTGAGATGCCAGCTCCTTTCATTCAGTCAGTAGCTTCAAACATTTCTGGTATATGAAAAACATGTTTTTCAATGGCAAAAATCAATGAATATTGTAAAATGCACAAACAGTAATATCTCCACATTGCACGGTGCAATTCTGAAATTTTTAGCTTTTTCCTGTTAATCCTAGCATGATAAAGAAGATTCAAAGAGAGTGAGATGCCAGCTCCTTTCATTCAGTCAGTAGCTTCAAACATTTCTGGTATATGAAAAACATGTTTTTCAATGGCAAAAATCAATGAATATTGTAAATGCACAAACAGTAATATCTCCACATTGCAAGGTGCAATTCTGAAATTTTTTGCTTTTTCCTGCTAATCCTAGCATGATAAAGAAGATTCAAAGAGAGTGAGATGCCAGCTCCTTTCATTCAGTCAGTAGCTTCAAACATTTCTGGTATATGAAAAACATGTTTTTCAATGCCAAAAATCAATGAATATTGTAAATGCACAAACAGTAATATCTCCACATTGCACGGTGCAATTCTGAAATTTTTAGCTTTTCCTGTTAATCCTAGCATGATAAAGAAGATTCAAAGAGAGTGAGATGCCAGCTCCTTTCATTCAGTCAGTAGCTTCAAACATTTCTGGTATATGAAAAACATGTTTTTCAATGGCAAAAATCAATGAATATTGTAAATGCACAAACAGTAATATCTCCACATTGCAAGGTGCAATTCTGAAATTTTTTGCTTTTTTCCTGTTAATCCTAGCATGATAAAAGAAGATTCAAAGAGAGTGAGATGCCAGCTCCTTTCATTCAGTCAGTAGCTTCAAACATTTCTGGTATATGAAAAACATGTTTTTCAATGGCAAAAATCAATGAATATTGTAAATGCACAAACAGTAATATCTCCACATTGCAAGGTGCAATTCTGAAATTTTTGCTTTTTCCTGTTAATCCTAGCATGATAAAGAAGATTCAAAGAGAGTGAGATGCCTGCTCCTTTCATTCAGTCAGTAGCTTCAAACATTTCTGGTATATGAAAAACATGTTTTTCAATGGCAAAAATCAATGAATATTGTAAATGCACAAACAGTAATATCTCCACATTGCAGGGTGCAATTCTGAAATTTTTTGCTTTTTCCTGCTAATCCTAGCATGATAAAGAAGATTCAAAGAGAGTGAGATGCCAGCTCCTTTCATTCAGTCAGTAGCTTCAAACATTTCTGGTATATGAAAAACATGTTTTTCAATGGCAAAAATCAATGAATATTGTAAATGCACAAACAGTAATATCTCCACATTGCAAGGTGCAATTCTGAAATTTTTTGCTTTTTCCTGCTAATCCTAGCATGATAAAGAAGATTCAAAGAGAGTGAGATGCCAGCTCCTTTCATTCAGTCAGTAGCTTCAAACATTTCTGGTATATGAAAAACATGTTTTTCAATGGCAAAAATCAATGAATATTGTAAATGCACAAACTGTAATATCTCCACATTGCACGGTGCAATTCTGAAATTTTTAGCTTTTTCCTGTTAATCCTAGCATGATAAAGAAGATTCAAAGAGAGTGAGATGCCAGCTCCTTTCATTCAGTCAGTAGCTTCAAACATTTCTGGTATATGAAAAACATGTTTTTCAATGGCAAAAATCAATGAATATTGTAAATGCACAAAATGTAATATCTCCACATTGCAAGGTGCAATTCTGAAATTTTTTGCTTTTTCCTGCTAATCCTAGCATGATAAAGAAGATTCAAAGAGAGTGAGATGCCAGCTCCTTTCATTCAGTCAGTAGCTTCAAACATTTCTGGTATATGAAAAACATGTTTTTCAATGGCAAAAATCAATGAATATTGTAAATGCACAAACAGTAATATCTCCACATTGCACGGTGCAATTCTGAAATTTTTAGCTTTTTCCTGCTAATCCTAGCATGATAAAGAAGATTCAAAGAGAGTGAGATGCCACCTCCTTTCATTCAGTCAGTAGCTTCAAACATTTCTGGTATATGAAAAACATGTTTTTCAATGGCAAAAATCAATGAATATTGTAAATGCACAAACAGTAATATCTCCACATTGCACGGTGCAATTCTGAAATTTTTAGCTTTTTCCTGTTAATCCTAGCATGATAAAGAAGATTCAAAGAGAGTGAGATGCCAGCTCCTTTCATTCAGCCAGTAGCTTCAAACATTTCTGGTATATGAAAAACATGTTTTTCAATGGCAAAAATCAATGAATATTGTAAATGCACAAACAGTAATATCTCCACATTGCAAGGTGCAATTCTGAAATTTTTTGCTTTTTCCTGCTAATCCTAGCATGATAAAGAAGATTCAAAGAGAGTGAGATGCCAGCTCCTTTCATTCAGTCAGTAGCTTCAAACATTTCTGGTATATGAAAAACATGTTTTTCAATGGCAAAAATCAATGAATATTGTAAATGCACAAACAGTAATATCTCCACATTGCACGGTGCAATTCTGAAATTTTTAGCTTTTTCCTGTTAATCCTAGCATGATAAAGAAGATTCAAAGAGAGTGAGATGCCAGCTCCTTTCATTCAGTCAGTAGCTTCAAACATTTCTGGTATATGAAAAACATGTTTTTCAATGGCAAAAATCAATGAATATTGTAAATGCACAAACAGTAATATCTCCACATTGCACGGTGCAATTCTGAAATTTTTAGCTTTTTCCTGCTAATCCTAGCATGATAAAGAAGATTCAAAGAGAGTGAGATGCCAGCTCCTTTCATTCAGTCAGTAGCTTCAAACATTTCTGGTATATGAAAAACATGTTTTTCAATGGCAAAAATCAATGAATATTGTAAATGCACAAACAGTAATATCTCCACATTGCAAGGTGCAATTCTGAAATTTTTTGCTTTTTCCTGCTAATCCTAGCATGATAAAGAAGATTCAAAGAGAGTGAGATGCCAGCTCCTTTCATTCAGTCAGTAGCTTCAAACATTTCTGGTATATGAAAAACATGTTTTTCAATGGCAAAAATCAATGAATATTGTAAATGCACAAACAGTAATATCTCCACATTGCACGGTGCAATTCTGAAATTTTTAGCTTTTTCCTGTTAATCCTAGCATGATAAAGAAGATTCAAAGAGAGTGAGATGCCAGCTCCTTTCATTCAGTCAGTAGCTTCAAACATTTCTGGTATATGAAAAACATGTTTTTCAATGGCAAAAATCAATGAATATTGTAAATGCACAAACAGTAATATCTCCACATTGCAAGGTGCAATTCTGAAATTTTTTGCTTTTTCCTGCTAATCCTAGCATGATAAAGAAGATTCAAAGAGAGTGAGATGCCAGCTCCTTTCATTCAGTCAGTAGCTTCAAACATTTCTGGTATATGAAAAACATGTTTTTCAATGGCAAAAATCAATGAATATTGTAAATGCACAAACAGTAATATCTCCACATTGCACGGTGCAATTCTGAAATTTTTAGCTTTTTCCTGTTAATCCTAGCATGATAAAGAAGATTCAAAGAGATTGAGATGCCAGCTCCTTTCATTCAGTCAGTAGCTTCAAACATTTCTGGTATATGAAAAACATGTTTTTCAATGGCAAAAATCAATGAATATTGTAAATGCACAAACAGTAATATCTCCACATTGCAAGGTGCAATTCTGAAATTTTTTGCTTTTTCCTGTTAATCCTAGCATGATAAAGAAGATTCAAAGAGAGTGAGATGCCAGCTCCTTTCATTCAGTCAGTAGCTTCAAACATTTCTGGTATATGAAAAACATGTTTTTCAATGGCAAAAATCAATGAATATTGTAAATGCACAAACAGTAATATCTCCACATTGCAAGGTGCAATTCTGAAATTTTTTGCTTTTTCCTGCTAATCCTAGCATGATAAAGAAGATTCAAAGAGAGTGAGATGCCAGCTCCTTTCATTCAGTCAGTAGCTTCAAACTTTTCTGGTATATGAAAAACATGTTTTTCAATGGCAAAAATCAATGAATATTGTAAATGCACAAACAGTAATATCTCCACATTGCACGGTGCAATTCTGAAATTTTTAGCTTTTTCCTGTTAATCCTAGCATGATAAAGAAGATTCAAAGAGAGTGAGATGCCAGCTCCTTTCATTCAGTCAGTAGCTTCAAACATTTCTGGTATATGAAAAACATGTTTTTCAATGGCAAAAATCAATGAATATTGTAAATGCACAAACAGTAATATCTCCACATTGCAAGGTGCAATTCTGAAATTTTTTGCTCTTTCCTGCTAATCCTAGCATGATAAAGAAGATTCAAAGAGAGTGAGATGCCAGCTCCTTTCATTCAGTCAGTAGCTTCAAACATTTCTGGTATATGAAAAACATGTTTTTCAATGGCAAAAATCAATGAATATTGTAAATGCACAAACAGTAATATCTCCACATTGCAAGGTGCAATTCTGAAATTTTTAGCTTTTTCCTGTTAATCCTAGCATGATAAAGAAGATTCAAAGAGAGTGAGATGCCAGCTCCTTTCATTCAGTCAGTAGCTTCAAACATTTCTGGTATATGAAAAACATGTTTTTCAATGGCAAAAATCAATGAATATTGTAAATGCACAAACAGTAATATCTCCACATTGCAAGGTGCAATTCTGAAATTTTTTGCTTTTTCCTGTTAATCCTAGCATGATAAAGAAGATTCAAAGAGAGTGAGATGCCAGCTCCTTTCATTCAGTCAGTAGCTTCAAACATTTCTGGTATATGAAAAACATGTTTTTCAATGGCAAAAATCAATGAATATTGTAAATGCACAAACAGTAATATCTCCACATTGCAAGGTGCAATTCTGAAATTTTTTGCTTTTTCCTGCTAATCCTAGCATGATAAAGAAGATTCAAAGAGAGTGAGATGCCAGCTCCTTTCATTCAGTCAGTAGCTTCAAACATTTCTGGTATATGAAAAACATGTTTTTCAATGGCAAAAATCAATGAATATTGTAAATGCACAAACAGTAATATCTCCACATTGCAAGGTGCAATTCTGAAATTTTTTGCTTTTTCCTGCTAATCCTAGCATGATAAAGAAGATTCAAAGAGAGTGAGATGCCAGCTCCTTTCATTCAGTCAGTAGCTTCAAACATTTCTGGTATATGAAAAACATGTTTTTCAATGGCAAAAATCAATGAATATTGTAAATGCACAAACAGTAATATCTCCACATTGCACGGTGCAATTCTGAAATTTTTAGCTTTTTCCTGTTAATCCTAGCATGATAAAGAAGATTCAAAGAGAGTGAGATGCCAGCTCCTTTCATTCAGTCAGTAGCTTCAAACATTTCTGGTATATGAAAAACATGTTTTTCAATGGCAAAAATCAATGAATATTGTAAATGCACAAACAGTAATATCTGCACATTGCACGGTGCAATTCTGAAATTTTTAGCTTTTTCCTGCTAATCCTAGCATGATAAAGAAGATTCAAAGAGAGTGAGATGCCAGCTCCTTTCATTCAGTCAGTAGCTTCAAACATTTCTGGTATATGAAAAACATGTTTTTCAATGGCAAAAATCAATGAATATTGTAAATGCACAAACAGTAATATCTCCACATTGCAAGGTGCAATTCTGAAATTTTTTGCTTTTTCCTGCTAATCCTAGCATGATAAAGAAGATTCAAAGAGAGTGAGATGCCAGCTCCTTTCATTCAGTCAGTAGCTTCAAACATTTCTGGTATATGAAAAACATGTTTTTCAATGGCAAAAATCAATGAATATTGTAAATGCACAAACAGTAATATCTCCACATTGCACGGTGCAATTCTGAAATTTTTAGCTTTTTCCTGTTAATCCTAGCATGATAAAGAAGATTCAAAGAGAGTGAGATGCCAGCTCCTTTCATTCAGTCAGTAGCTTCAAACATTTCTGGTATATGAAAAACATGTTTTTCAATGGCAAAAATCAATGAATATTGTAAATGCACAAACAGTAATATCTCCACATTGCAAGGTGCAATTCTGAAATTTTTTGCTTTTTCCTGCTAATCCTAGCATGATAAAGAAGATTCAAAGAGAGTGAGATGCCAGCTCCTTTCATTCAGTCAGTAGCTTCAAACATTTCTGGTATATGAAAAACATGTTTTTCAATGGCAAAAATCAATGAATATTGTAAATGCACAAACAGTAATATCTCCACATTGCACGGTGCAATTCTGAAATTTTTAGCTTTTTCCTGTTAATCCTAGCATGATAAAGAAGATTCAAAGAGAGTGAGATGCCAGCTCCTTTCATTCAGTCAGTAGCTTCAAACATTTCTGGTATATGAAAAACATGTTTTTCAATGGCAAAAATCAATGAATATTGTAAATGCACAAACAGTAATATCTCCACATTGCAAGGTGCAATTCTGAAATTTTTTGCTTTTTCCTGTTAATCCTAGCATGATAAAGAAGATTCAAAGAGAGTGAGATGCCAGCTCCTTTCATTCAGTCAGTAGCTTCAAACATTTCTGGTATATGAAAAACATGTTTTTCAATGGCAAAAATCAATGAATATTGTAAATGCACAAACAGTAATATCTCCACATTGCAAGGTGCAATTCTGAAATTTTTTGCTTTTTCCTGTTAATCCTAGCATGATAAAGAAGATTCAAAGAGAGTGAGATGCCAGCTCCTTTCATTCAGTCAGTAGCTTCAAACATTTCTGGTATATGAAAAACATGTTTTTCAATGGCAAAAATCAATGAATATTGTAAATGCACAAACAGTAATATCTCCACATTGCAGGGTGCAATTCTGAAATTTTTTGCTTTTTCCTGCTAATCCTAGCATGATAAAGAAGATTCAAAGAGAGTGAGATGCCAGCTCCTTTCATTCAGTCAGTAGCTTCAAACATTTCTGGTATATGAAAAACATGTTTTTCAATGGCAAAAATCAATGAATATTGTAAATGCACAAACAGTAATATCTCCACATTGCAAGGTGCAATTCTGAAATTTTTTGCTTTTTCCTGCTAATCCTAGCATGATAAAGAAGATTCAAAGAGAGTGAGATGCCAGCTCCTTTCATTCAGTCAGTAGCTTCAAACATTTCTGGTATATGAAAAACATGTTTTTCAATGGCAAAAATCAATGAATATTGTAAATGCACAAACTGTAATATCTCCACATTGCACGGTGCAATTCTGAAATTTTTAGCTTTTTCCTGTTAATCCTAGCATGATAAAGAAGATTCAAAGAGAGTGAGATGCCAGCTCCTTTCATTCAGTCAGTAGCTTCAAACATTTCTGGTATATGAAAAACATGTTTTTCAATGGCAAAAATCAATGAATATTGTAAATGCACAAACAGTAATATCTCCACATTGCAAGGTGCAATTCTGAAATTTTTTGCTTTTTCCTGCTAATCCTAGCATGATAAAGAAGATTCAAAGAGAGTGAGATGCCAGCTCCTTTCATTCAGTCAGTAGCTTCAAACATTTCTGGTATATGAAAAACATGTTTTTCAATGGCAAAAATCAATGAATATTGTAAATGCACAAACAGTAATATCTCCACATTGCACGGTGCAATTCTGAAATTTTTAGCTTTTTCCTGTTAATCCTAGCATGATAAAGAAGATTCAAAGAGAGTGAGATGCCAGCTCCTTTCATTCAGCCAGTAGCTTCAAACATTTCTGGTATATGAAAAACATGTTTTTCAATGGCAAAAATCAATGAATATTGTAAATGCACAAACAGTAATATCTCCACATTGCAAGGTGCAATTCTGAAATTTTTTGCTTTTTCCTGCTAATCCTAGCATGATAAAGAAGATTCAAAGAGAGTGAGATGCCAGCTCCTTTCATTCAGTCAGTAGCTTCAAACATTTCTGGTATATGAAAAACATGTTTTTCAATGGCAAAAATCAATGAATATTGTAAATGCACAAACAGTAATATCTCCACATTGCAAGGTGCAATTCTGAAATTTTTTGCTTTTTCCTGTTAATCCTAGCATGATAAAGAAGATTCAAAGAGAGTGAGATGCCAGCTCCTTTCATTCAGTCAGTAGCTTCAAACATTTCTGGTATATGAAAAACATGTTTTTCAATGGCAAAAATCAATGAATATTGTAAATGCACAAACAGTAATATCTCCACATTGCAAGGTGCAATTCTGAAATTTTTTGCTTTTTCCTGCTAATCCTAGCATGATAAAGAAGATTCAAAGAGAGTGAGATGCCAGCTCCTTTCATTCAGTCAGTAGCTTCAAACATTTCTGGTATATGAAAAACATGTTTTTCAATGGCAAAAATCAATGAATATTGTAAATGCACAAACAGTAATATCTCCACATTGCACGGTGCAATTCTGAAATTTTTAGCTTTTTCCTGTTAATCCTAGCATGATAAAGAAGATTCAAAGAGAGTGAGATGCCAGCTCCTTTCATTCAGTCAGTAGCTTCAAACATTTCTGGTATATGAAAAACATGTTTTTCAATGGCAAAAATCAATGAATATTGTAAATGCACAAACAGTAATATCTGCACATTGCACGGTGCAATTCTGAAATTTTTAGCTTTTTCCTGCTAATCCTAGCATGATAAAGAAGATTCAAAGAGAGTGAGATGCCAGCTCCTTTCATTCAGTCAGTAGCTTCAAACATTTCTGGTATATGAAAAACATGTTTTTCAATGGCAAAAATCAATGAATATTGTAAATGCACAAACAGTAATATCTCCACATTGCAAGGTGCAATTCTGAAATTTTTTGCTTTTTCCTGCTAATCCTAGCATGATAAAGAAGATTCAAAGAGAGTGAGATGCCAGCTCCTTTCATTCAGTCAGTAGCTTCAAACATTTCTGGTATATGAAAAACATGTTTTTCAATGGCAAAAATCAATGAATATTGTAAATGCACAAACAGTAATATCTCCACATTGCACGGTGCAATTCTGAAATTTTTAGCTTTTTCCTGTTAATCCTAGCATGATAAAGAAGATTCAAAGAGAGTGAGATGCCAGCTCCTTTCATTCAGTCAGTAGCTTCAAACATTTCTGGTATATGAAAAACATGTTTTTCAATGGCAAAAATCAATGAATATTGTAAATGCACAAACAGTAATATCTCCACATTGCAAGGTGCAATTCTGAAATTTTTTGCTTTTTCCTGCTAATCCTAGCATGATAAAGAAGATTCAAAGAGAGTGAGATGCCAGCTCCTTTCATTCAGTCAGTAGCTTCAAACATTTCTGGTATATGAAAAACATGTTTTTCAATGGCAAAAATCAATGAATATTGTAAATGCACAAACAGTAATATCTCCACATTGCACGGTGCAATTCTGAAATTTTTAGCTTTTTCCTGTTAATCCTAGCATGATAAAGAAGATTCAAAGAGAGTGAGATGCCAGCTCCTTTCATTCAGTCAGTAGCTTCAAACATTTCTGGTATATGAAAAACATGTTTTTCAATGGCAAAAATCAATGAATATTGTAAATGCACAAACAGTAATATCTCCACATTGCAAGGTGCAATTCTGAAATTTTTTGCTTTTTCCTGTTAATCCTAGCATGATAAAGAAGATTCAAAGAGAGTGAGATGCCAGCTCCTTTCATTCAGTCAGTAGCTTCAAACATTTCTGGTATATGAAAAACATGTTTTTCAATGGCAAAAATCAATGAATATTGTAAATGCACAAACAGTAATATCTCCACATTGCAAGGTGCAATTCTGAAATTTTTTGCTTTTTCCTGTTAATCCTAGCATGATAAAGAAGATTCAAAGAGAGTGAGATGCCAGCTCCTTTCATTCAGTCAGTAGCTTCAAACATTTCTGGTATATGAAAAACATGTTTTTCAATGGCAAAAATCAATGAATATTGTAAATGCACAAACAGTAATATCTCCACATTGCAGGGTGCAATTCTGAAATTTTTTGCTTTTTCCTGCTAATCCTAGCATGATAAAGAAGATTCAAAGAGAGTGAGATGCCAGCTCCTTTCATTCAGTCAGTAGCTTCAAACATTTCTGGTATATGAAAAACATGTTTTTCAATGGCAAAAATCAATGAATATTGTAAATGCACAAACAGTAATATCTCCACATTGCAAGGTGCAATTCTGAAATTTTTTGCTTTTTCCTGCTAATCCTAGCATGATAAAGAAGATTCAAAGAGAGTGAGATGCCAGCTCCTTTCATTCAGTCAGTAGCTTCAAACATTTCTGGTATATGAAAAACATGTTTTTCAATGGCAAAAATCAATGAATATTGTAAATGCACAAACTGTAATATCTCCACATTGCACGGTGCAATTCTGAAATTTTTAGCTTTTTCCTGTTAATCCTAGCATGATAAAGAAGATTCAAAGAGAGTGAGATGCCAGCTCCTTTCATTCAGTCAGTAGCTTCAAACATTTCTGGTATATGAAAAACATGTTTTTCAATGGCAAAAATCAATGAATATTGTAAATGCACAAACAGTAATATCTCCACATTGCAAGGTGCAATTCTGAAATTTTTTGCTTTTTCCTGCTAATCCTAGCATGATAAAGAAGATTCAAAGAGAGTGAGATGCCAGCTCCTTTCATTCAGTCAGTAGCTTCAAACATTTCTGGTATATGAAAAACATGTTTTTCAATGGCAAAAATCAATGAATATTGTAAATGCACAAACAGTAATATCTCCACATTGCACGGTGCAATTCTGAAATTTTTAGCTTTTTCCTGTTAATCCTAGCATGATAAAGAAGATTCAAAGAGAGTGAGATGCCAGCTCCTTTCATTCAGTCAGTAGCTTCAAACATTTCTGGTATATGAAAAACATGTTTTTCAATGGCAAAAATCAATGAATATTGTAAATGCACAAACAGTAATATCTCCACATTGCAAGGTGCAATTCTGAAATTTTTTGCTTTTTCCTGCTAATCCTAGCATGATAAAGAAGATTCAAAGAGAGTGAGATGCCAGCTCCTTTCATTCAGTCAGTAGCTTCAAACATTTCTGGTATATGAAAAACATGTTTTTCAATGGCAAAAATCAATGAATATTGTAAATGCACAAACAGTAATATCTCCACATTGCAAGGTGCAATTCTGAAATTTTTTGCTTTTTCCTGTTAATCCTAGCATGATAAAGAAGATTCAAAGAGAGTGAGATGCCAGCTCCTTTCATTCAGTCAGTAGCTTCAAACATTTCTGGTATATGAAAAACGTTTTTCAATGGCAAAAATCAATGAATATTGTAAATGCACAAACAGTAATATCTCCACATTGCAAGGTGCAATTCTGAAATTTTTTGCTTTTTCCTGCTAATCCTAGCATGATAAAGAAGATTCAAAGAGAGTGAGATGCCAGCTCCTTTCATTCAGTCAGTAGCTTCAAACATTTCTGGTATATGAAAAACATGTTTTTCAATGGCAAAAATCAATGAATATTGTAAATGCACAAACAGTAATATCTCCACATTGCACGGTGCAATTCTGAAATTTTTAGCTTTTTCCTGTTAATCCTAGCATGATAAAGAAGATTCAAAGAGAGTGAGATGCCAGCTCCTTTCATTCAGTCAGTAGCTTCAAACATTTCTGGTATATGAAAAACATGTTTTTCAATGGCAAAAATCAATGAATATTGTAAATGCACAAACAGTAATATCTCCACATTGCAAGGTGCAATTCTGAAATTTTTTGCTTTTTCCTGTTAATCCTAGCATGATAAAGAAGATTCAAAGAGAGTGAGATGCCAGCTCCTTTCATTCAGTCAGTAGCTTCAAACATTTCTGGTATATGAAAAACATGTTTTTCAATGGCAAAAATCAATGAATATTGTAAATGCACAAACAGTAATATCTCCACATTGCAAGGTGCAATTCTGAAATTTTTTGCTTTTTCCTGCTAATCCTAGCATGATAAAGAAGATTCAAAGAGAGTGAGATGCCAGCTCCTTTCATTCAGTCAGTAGCTTCAAACATTTCTGGTATATGAAAAACATGTTTTTCAATGGCAAAAATCAATGAATATTGTAAATGCACAAACAGTAATATCTCCACATTGCACGGTGCAATTCTGAAATTTTTAGCTTTTTCCTGTTAATCCTAGCATGATAAAGAAGATTCAAAGAGAGTGAGATGCCAGCTCCTTTCATTCAGTCAGTAGCTTCAAACATTTCTGGTATATGAAAAACATGTTTTTCAATGGCAAAAATCAATGAATATTGTAAATGCACAAACAGTAATATCTCCACATTGCAAGGTGCAATTCTGAAATTTTTTGCTTTTTCCTGCTAATCCTAGCATGATAAAGAAGATTCAAAGAGAGTGAGATGCCAGCTCCTTTCATTCAGTCAGTAGCTTCAAACATTTCTGGTATATGAAAAACATGTTTTTCAATGGCAAAAATCAATGAATATTGTAAATGCACAAACAGTAATATCTCCACATTGCACGGTGCAATTCTGAAATTTTTAGCTTTTTCCTGTTAATCCTAGCATGATAAAGAAGATTCAAAGAGAGTGAGATGCCAGCTCCTTTCATTCAGTCAGTAGCTTCAAACATTTCTGGTATATGAAAAACATGTTTTTCAATGGCAAAAATCAATGAATATTGTAAATGCACAAACAGTAATATCTCCACATTGCAAGGTGCAATTCTGAAATTTTTTTGCTTTTTCCTGTTAATCCTAGCATGATAAAGAAGATTCAAAGAGAGTGAGATGCCAGCTCCTTTCATTCAGTCAGTAGCTTCAAACATTTCTGGTATATGAAAAACATGTTTTTCAATGGCAAAAATCAATGAATATTGTAAATGCACAAACAGTAATATCTCCACATTGCAAGGTGCAATTCTGAAATTTTTTGCTTTTTCCTGCTAATCCTAGCATGATAAAGAAGATTCAAAGAGAGTGAGATGCCAGCTCCTTTCATTCAGTCAGTAGCTTCAAACATTTCTGGTATATGAAAAACATGTTTTTCAATGGCAAAAATCAATGAATATTGTAAATGCACAAACAGTAATATCTCCACATTGCACGGTGCAATTCTGAAATTTTTAGCTTTTTCCTGTTAATCCTAGCATGATAAAGAAGATTCAAAGAGAGTGAGATGCCAGCTCCTTTCATTCAGTCAGTAGCTTCAAACATTTCTGGTATATGAAAAACATGTTTTTCAATGGCAAAAATCAATGAATATTGTAAATGCACAAACAGTAATATCTCCACATTGCACGGTGCAATTCTGAAATGTTTAGCTTTTTCCTGCTAATCCTAGCATGATAAAGAAGATTCAAAGAGAGTGAGATGGGGGGCGTGGCTTAGGCACAGACCAGGATGGCAGCATAGGTCTGAGCTCCATGAGGGCTAAAACTACAAAGCGACGATAAAAGCAACTTAAGAGGATTTATTCACTCAATTTTGGCATGGACAAACTTCTTAAAGCCTAAGGATCATCTGGATACTAAAAAGACTCTCCCTGACCCGTTATTCCAGGAGATATTTCATTTGGAAGCAGTGAGGTGCGTCCTTGATTTCATTCCAGTCGTGGCTATTGTGACATAGTCCTGCAGGCTTGCAGGTCTGTGTGTCTCTGCAAAGGGACCCCTCCTCTCCCTACCTCCGGACTTTAGAGCACAGCTTTCCGGGTGTTACTGAGCAGACTGTGTAGAATTTATATCTTGAAGCCGGTGGCACCAGAGCCCCGTGAATCGGCTGATTGCCGTATGCAGGGATAACCTATACTGACCCGGCACCCAGAATAGCCCCACTGGGGAAAATCAGTCATTCACCTTATGCAGTCTGTGTTTAAAAGTAACAAGGACTGAGATCTGACGGACCCACGGGACCCAGCACCTCGAAAAGCTACATTGCTGCATCGGATTACCACCCTGCAAATTGTCCCTGCTTACAAGTCACCCAGCTGACAACTGCGACCGGTGACGGGACTCCTGCAGCGATTCCACCGCCCAGCGCTGTGTATAGAAGATTGTGGACCCCGGGGACTTTAAGTGAGGAGACCCCCAAAGAGGATTTGACAGGACCCCCGGGACCCTATACCCCTAAAGGATACACTTCTGCACCGGGTTGCCAGCTTATAAATTGCTCCTGCCTACAGGTCACCCCGCTATCAGCTGCGACCGGTGACAGGACTCCGGAAGTGAAAACACCGGCCGGTGCAGTCTGTGGAGGATCGCGGACCCCAGGAACTCTCCGGATCTGCAGTCAAGTAACAAGACCGTGAGACCGGACCCCTGAGATGACTGGCAAGACCCCCGCTCCCGGAGGATTTACCCTCGGCTTCTAAGCTACAGGACCCTTCCTGCATCAAGACGCCGGCGGCAGCCCGAGGACCTGGCTCTGCTTACAGCTGTGGCGGCTATTAAGAGGTCCCGACTGGTGCTGAGCAGCATACAGCATCTAATAAGGTCAGATAAGCCCTGAGGGCTCTTACTGTGACTCCGTGGGGTTGTTAATTGAGACCTGGTGGCAGCGGTGTCCCCTCTTCCATTGCGGAGCAGTTCTGTCCCTCTCTCCCTTCTGCTGACAGGCATTTCCTGTGTCTGCGACCGGGCTCTCTGCTCCTCTGTGCGGCTGTTCCCTGGGTTCAGAGGCTGTTCCGGTGGTGGTGGTGCCCCCTCCTCTACTCCGGAGCCGCTCTGCTCCTGCCTCTTCACAGACCGGCACCTCCGGTATATAGGGCTCTCACCCCGCAGCACCTGGGGCTGATTTATTGGCGGGGATATCTCCCTCCTGCTGCTGGGGGGGCCGTTTTGCTCCTCCCTGCCTTTAACTGACAGGTGCCACTGGTCCTCCCCCTCCGTTCCATTTACCCCCGCTGTGCCGCTCTGCTGACTGTGTCCCTCCGGTCTCTGGACCCTGCAGACCCCTGTGACTGCCTCCCCCTATTGTGGTAGCGCCGCCGCGCTCTGGTCTGCCCCTGGTCCTGCGCTGCAGCAGCACCGCTGTCCTTCAGTGTCCCGGCATCCAGAATCAGCTGATCAGTTTTAAATTCTCCCGCCCCCTGCTGCAGCGTGGCTCTGCACTGCTGTCCATGGTGCTGATTCTATATTAATCAAATTCTCCTGTCCCCTGCTGCAGCGTCGCTCTACACTGCTGTCCAAGGTGCTGATCTTGTATTAGTCAAATCTCCTGCCTTCTGCTACAGCCTCGATCTGCACTGCTGTCCATGGTGCTGATTTTATATCAGTACTGATACAGAGGTCTTTTAAACACCAAACGGTGTATTATCATCTTGACTGTGAGACTTGATCCTGAGGGGAGGGGGGGGATAGGAGGATCTGTTTTTGCCTGTATATATACATACTGTATCTACGCTACCGGATATATATATACCAGTTGGTGCTCATGGAACTCTACAGATCTGCAAGCCTCCATAATAATTAGCTTTCTGCTAAAAATATATGTGCCTTTTATTTTTATCTCCCAGGTCAATTTCATTATTTCTTTGATATTTTTGATTGTGATTTACATTTAAAGGGTTGCATTCTAGGGGGTATATAACTCTGCAGTTTTTAAGGGTATTGTTCGCCTTTTGTCGGATTGATATTTGTTTAACGCAAATTTCTTCTAGCCACTGTTCCCAGTCATTTTGCAACCCTAAAGTCTTTTGTCTACTTTTTAGGTCAAATATTTCTAGTGTCTTTTTACTGTTTTTTTTTTTTTTTTTTTTTTTTTTTTTTTTTTTTTTTTTTTATATATACACCTATAGGTCTGATATTTCATAATGGCGACTAATAAAAAAAAATACCCAAAAGTCTTTGGAAGCTCCCCATAAAACTAGTGCGGTAAGAGCGAAGTCCTCCCAACGCTTTTCATTTTCAAACCCATCTGAAGATGCTGTCAATACTATCAGTCCACTTAAGTCCAGATCACCTCATAGAAATCCGGAAGACAGACAGAGTTCTAAAGTAAGCTCTCCCACCAAAGAACCTTCTAAAAGTCTATTATCTCCAAAACCTCAGAGAATCCCTGATGCTAAACCTGCCCCTTCTATCGTAGTTAAAGAAAAAAAAGCGGAAGAGATGGATATTTCCATCTCATCAAAGAGAAGGGACCCAGGAGCTTGGAGCAACAAGTATTCTTCACTGGCTACGAGTTCGGAGGAGGAATCCTCGGACACGTCTCCTAATCCTAGTCCAGATAAGAGGCGTGCTAAAAAGGACTTTTCCCCTTCGTCCTCAGACCCTACGCCTAGTGTCCCGGTCAAAATGCCCATTTCACAAGAGTTGGGAAATACCGATCTTGGTTCATATCTGGACAATCTTTTAAAGACGATTGACAGAAATATGAAACTGGGCTTCGAGAAACAGGTAGACACCATGAAATCTACTTTGGAAGCTTTTGGTCTTAAACTGGAGGAAAATACTAAAAGACTTGAAACGGTGGAGGGAAGGGTAGAGTCTGTCTCTTCTGACAATCTAGAAATTAAATCTGAGCTTAAAAGACTCAGATTAAAAGTGGCAGATTTGGAGGATAGAAGTAGAAGAAATAACTTGAAGATTAGAGGCATATCTGAGGACGTTTCTCCCTCAGATATTTCGGCTTTTGTCAAAGACTTATTTCATAAGACAATCCCATCCCTTTCTGAGCAGGACCTTATCATTGATAGGGCCCATCGCTTATTTCGTCCGACCTCCATCTCCTCGGATCTTCCTAGAGATGTAATAGCTAGGTTACATTTTTTCTCGACCAAAGAGAAAATCTTGAACTATATTAGGGAAAACAGGACTTTTCCAGAGCCTTTCTCGCACCTAAAAATCTTCTCAGATTTTTCCAAAGAAACCATGGATACGAGAAGGTCATACAAATTGACCACAGATAGACTGAGGGATATGAATATCCCGTATAGGTGGGGCTTTCCAGTAAAGTTGCTGATTTTCTTTAACGGGAAAACATTTACTCTTACAGATCCTGATGAAGGCCCTAAATTCTTTGATTTTATAAAAGATATTCCCTACAAAGTTACAAAGGCACCCCACCGCTGAAATGAGAAATACCACTTCCTCGGGAGCCCTCTTTAAAAATTAAACTCACTCTATCACCTCACCTAACATGCTATAGTAAATTTATCATTCTTCTTTACATTTAGCCTTCATGGTTTGTCCACATTATTTTCCCCCCAATCTGAGGGAGAACCTTTACGGCGAAGGTTCCCTCAGGAGATTTTTTGATTCGTTTTTTCTTTTTTCTTTGAATACTTGGTTATTGTTATCACTATTTTTGAATTAATATTAGAGATATTGTATTCCAGCTTTGATTGTCGGTTGATTCTTATTTTTTGGGAATTTGTTGGACCAACTGACCCCTCTCCTTTTGGCTTACTTTGATTACTAATTTACCTATGCCTATCAAGATCATCACCTATAATGTAAGAGGCCTAAACAGTCCCAATAAGAGATTCTCCCTTTGGAAGGAATTGGGTCATCTTGGTGCTGATGTTGCGTGTCTTCAGGAGACAAGGTTTGCCGAGGGGAAACACCCTACTTTCACCCATAAACACTACCCTCATATATTTGAATCCACTAGCGACCGGAAAAAAGCTGGTGTAGCTACAGTGATCAGAGATTCTGTCCCATTTGAGTTTTTAGATCAGCATAAAGATGTCAATGGAAGGTTCCATATATTGCTCTGTAAACTGAATAATCATGAGTGCACTGTTGTTAACTTATACGCCCCAAATAAAAAGCAAATACCCTTTTTGAACAAGGTTTTTAGAAAGGTTGAAGAGGTTAGGAGAGGCGAATTGATTTTTTTAGGAGACTTCAACATGGTCCCGGACGGGCATATGGACTCTTCCTCCCCCAGCCGTCACCTATACCCAACGCTAAATAATTGGCTTTATAAAAATGAACTATTTGATACATTTAGATGTCTGCAAACTACCTCCAAAGAATTCTCCCACTTTTCGGATGCGCACCAAACGGCCTCTAGAATTGACTTAATAATAACTGATGTCTTTTCTTTACCCAAATTCTCTAACGTATCTATAGGCCTTAGGTCTCTATCAGATCATGCCCCTACGTCATGTGAAATTCATATTGGTCCTCTTATTAAAAATGGATTTCTTTGGAAATGTAGATCTTCACTTATTCATAACCCCATGAACAAAAAAATTATTGAAAAAGCTATTTCTGATTATTTTAGGGAGAACGATACCCCAGATTTATCTAATCCCTTCTCCAGTTGGTGCGCTCACAAGGCCGTCCTACGTGGTGTACTAATGCAGATATCCTCATCTGAAAAAAAAGAAAAAAGATCAAAAATTAATTCTCTTCAAAAACTGATTAGGGAAAAAGAATTAGAGCAAATTAATCTTCCTTCCCCAATAATTCAAAAAGAGCTCTCAAATTTAAGGGTAGAGCTAAAATCAGAAATTTCTTCCTCCTATGATGCAATTATTCGGAAATCAAAATTTAATTACTATGCGGCTCTAAATAAACCTACCCGCTTTATGGCCCGCCTAGTCAAATGTAAAAGAGCAATTAATAGAATAGATAAAATAAAAAACAATAGTGGAATAACGTTTTACCACCATAAAGATATAGTGAACCAGTTTGCAAATTTTTACAAAAAACTCTACAACATCAAAACTGATCCTCTAATTTCCCATCCTCACCCAGATGCAATCAACAAATTTTTATCCTCCATTAACCTACCGAAATTGAGCCCTCTGGATCACGAGTCATTGAATAAGCCTTTTTCTAACCTTGAAATTATTAACACAATAAAGCAACTTAAAGATTTCAAGGCTCCGGGTCCAGATGGGTTCATCAATGAGTATTATAAAACTTTTTGTGACCTACTTTCTTCCCCTCTCACGAAAATTTTCAATCATGCTTCCTCAATAAGCTCCTTCCCCTCAGAAATGCTGGAAGCCACCATTACCCAAGTCTAAGGATGAGAGAGATAATGTTAAAAATTATAGGCCCATTTCGCTAATTAACACTGATATTAAGATATATTCGAAAATTCTGGCCAATCGTTTATCGACTATTCTCCCATCTCTCATCAACGACGATCAGATTGGCTTCGTTGGTGGGAGGCAAGCAACTGATGGCTCTAGAAGACTTCTGAATATTATTAAGGTGATAAATACGGCGAAACTCCCAACTTCATTGCTTGCTTTAGACGCTGAAAAAGCTTTCGACAGATGAAATTGGCTATACCTTAAACTCACCCTTATCAAATTCGGTTTTGATAACAAATTTCTCTCTTCAATTATGGCCCTCTATTCTAACCCCCAAGCAAAAATTTATGTTAACAATTATCTCTCAAATCCAATTCCTATCACAAATGGTACTAGACAGGGTTGCCCACTTTCCCCCCTTCTCTTTGTCCTGGCTATGGAGCCTTTGGCACAGAGGATTAGAGAAAACACTGACATTAGGGGGATTTCTACCCCATCTCGAGAATTTAAAATTGGCCTCTTTGCAGATGATGTTATGCTTTCCTTGCTGGACCCAGTAAATTCGGTTGCGGAAGTTTCGAAGGTTCTAGAACTATTCTCTCAGATTTCTTATTTTAAGATCAATAATGAGAAGTCTAAACTTTTAAACATTAATCTGGACCGCCAGACGAGAGAGGTTTTACACTCGAGATTTTCCTTCGGTTTGGCTAAACGCAATCTGACTTATTTGGGGATCAGTATTGGTAAAACTATTAACTCAACAATTTCTGACAACCTGGTTCTGATTGAGGATATCGTCCGTGGAGATTTGATGGAATTTTTGAAAAGAGATTTGTCATGGTGGGGTAGAGTCCTCTCTATTAAGATGTTTGTTCTACCCAAAATCTTGTATTTTTTCCGCAACTTACCTTTAACTATTTCTCACATCTTTATTCAAAAAATTCAAAATCAGATTAATTCCTATGTCTGGGATAATAAACGTGCGAGGATATCTGCAGATATATTGTACAAGAATAAGTGCAACGGAGGTCTGAGCCACCCTAATATTTCCGCTTACTATTTGGCAAACCTCATCAAACAGAGCAGTAATTGGTTTAATTCTGACAGTCCCCCAGCTTGGATGACTCTGGAGACCTTCTTAAATAATGGCTCTTCTCCCCGTGAATTGTTACTTAGGCATCTCTTTAAACAGTGCACTCATGATTCTTCCCATCCTATTTTCCAGGCGATTATTGACGCCTGGAAAAAAATCGCCAAAAGAAAGAAAAAGAGTCCCCTAAGAGATTCTGATATGGATAAGTTTTCTTTTGTCAAAAATTTTCCAATTGGTTTTGTTGCTGATCTGTATAACTCTTCCATTCCAGATCAGTGGGACAATAAAGGGTTAAGGAAAATTGGAGACTTCTATGAAGCTTCTGCCTTTATTCCTTTCCAAACTCTTAAAAAAAGATTCAACTTACCTTCCTCTGATTTCTTTTTATACTCTCATTTAAAGAGCATTATTCTGGAATTTATTTCTGGTAAACTTATTGTTTCTGAAACCTCGGTGAACCTGTTAAGCAACCCATCCCACAAAATTTTTTGGAGCCTGGGACACATATATAACAGCTTCAATAATGATCTTTCCTTCCAAAAACACCTCTACATGATACGCTGGGAAAAAGATCTAAAACTCAATTTCCAATCCGATCAATGGGAGAGTGCTGTTCTTTTTTCTCAAGCCTCAAATATATCTATGCCCTTACAAGAAGCTTACTTCAAAATTCTAACCAGATGGTATTACACTCCAATCAGGCTTCACCATATAAAGCCCAGCAACTCTCCCCTTTGTTGGAGGGAGTGCGGCCTTAGGGGAGATCTTTTACATCTCTTTTGGAGCTGCCCTAAAATCCGGAATCTATGGGCTCAGATCTCTTCTTTGGTAGATGACCTTTTAGGCAGACCTGTAGTATTGACCCCTCAAATGGCTTTACTATCCTTAGATCTCGAACCATATAAGTCGTTTGAAAGATCTTTGGTGATTCACTTATTTTCAGTGTGTAAGAACGCATTGGCTTTTTATTGGAGAAAGTCACATGTCCCCACTTTGGAGGACTTAGTTGATAAGATGAATCTCCATAGAATATTTGAACTCAGATTTGCCCTTATCAACAATAATTTACTTAAATTTTCTAGGAAGTGGGATATTTGGCTCACTAAATTCCCTCAACCCTCTCATAACGCTGGAACATCTTAATGTGTGTCGTGTTTAGCTCATTAATATGTTTAATTTTTGCTAATGATAGTAATGTGTGTTTAAAGTGTTCAAATTTCTGTATTATCGTATATACTATTTGACGAACAAATTTCTCCCATCTTTTCTGATTATCCATTCCCGTTTGTTCCCTTTCCCTTTCCCTTCCCTCAGAATTTTTCCCTTATTATGAACATTCTTTTGTCACTACTTTTATGCTACGTGTGTTATTCCCCTGTTAAATTGTTTATTAAAAATAAAAAAATATGGTAAAACAAAGAGAGTGAGATGCCAGCTCCTTTCATTCAGTCAGTAGCTTCAAACATTTCTGGTATATGAAAAACATGTTTTTCAATGGCAAAAATCAATGAATATTGTAAATGCACAAACAGTAATATCTCCACATTGCAAGGTGCAATTCTGAAATTTTTTGCTTTTTCCTGCTAATCCTAGCATGATAAAGAAGATTCAAAGAGAGTGAGATGCCAGCTCCTTTCATTCAGTCAGTAGCTTCAAACATTTCTGGTATATGAAAAACATGTTTTTCAATGGCAAAAATCAATGAATATTGTAAATGCACAAACAGTAATATCTCCACATTGCACGGTGCAATTCTGAAATTTTTAGCTTTTTCCTGTTAATCCTAGCATGATAAAGAAGATTCAAAGAGAGTGAGATGCCAGCTCCTTTCATTCAGTCAGTAGCTTCAAACATTTCTGGTATATGAAAAACATGTTTTTCAATGGCAAAAATCAATGAATATTGTAAATGCACAAACAGTAATATCTCCACATTGCAAGGTGCAATTCTGAAATTTTTTGCTTTTTCCTGCTAATCCTAGCATGATAAAGAAGATTCAAAGAGAGTGAGATGCCAGCTCCTTTCATTCAGTCAGTAGCTTCAAACATTTCTGGTATATGAAAAACATGTTTTTCAATGGCAAAAATCAATGAATATTGTAAATGCACAAACAGTAATATCTCCACATTGCACGGTGCAATTCTGAAATTTTTAGCTTTTTTCTGTTAATCCTAGCATGATAAAGAAGATTCAAAGAGAGTGAGATGCCAGCTCCTTTCATTCAGTCAGTAGCTTCAAACATTTCTGGTATATGAAAAACATGTTTTTCAATGGCAAAAATCAATGAATATTGTAAATGCACAAACAGTAATATCTCCACATTGCAAGGTGCAATTCTGAAATTTTTTGCTTTTTCCTGTTAATCCTAGCATGATAAAGAAGATTCAAAGAGAGTGAGATGCCAGCTCCTTTCATTCAGTCAGTAGCTTCAAACATTTCTGGTATATGAAAAACATGTTTTTCAATGGCAAAAATCAATGAATATTGTAAATGCACAAACAGTAATATCTCCACATTGCAAGGTGCAATTCTGAAATTTTTTGCTTTTTCCTGCTAATCCTAGCATGATAAAGAAGATTCAAAGAGAGTGAGATGCCAGCTCCTTTCATTCAGTCAGTAGCTTCAAACTTTTCTGGTATATGAAAAACATGTTTTTCAATGGCAAAAATCAATGAATATTGTAAATGCACAAACAGTAATATCTCCACATTGCACGGTGCAATTCTGAAATTTTTAGCTTTTTCCTGTTAATCCTAGCATGATAAAGAAGATTCAAAGAGAGTGAGATGCCAGCTCCTTTCATTCAGTCAGTAGCTTCAAACATTTCTGGTATATGAAAAACATGTTTTTCAATGGCAAAAATCAATGAATATTGTAAATGCACAAACAGTAATATCTCCACATTGCAAGGTGCAATTCTGAAATTTTTTGCTCTTTCCTGCTAATCCTAGCATGATAAAGAAGATTCAAAGAGAGTGAGATGCCAGCTCCTTTCATTCAGTCAGTAGCTTCAAACATTTCTGGTATATGAAAAACATGTTTTTCAATGGCAAAAATCAATGAATATTGTAAATGCACAAACAGTAATATCTCCACATTGCACGGTGCAATTCTGAAATTTTTAGCTTTTTCCTGTTAATCCTAGCATGATAAAGAAGATTCAAAGAGAGTGAGATGCCAGCTCCTTTCATTCAGTCAGTAGCTTCAAACATTTCTGGTATATGAAAAACATGTTTTTCAATGGCAAAAATCAATGAATATTGTAAATGCACAAACAGTAATATCTCCACATTGCAAGGTGCAATTCTGAAATTTTTTGCTTTTTCCTGTTAATCCTAGCATGATAAAGAAGATTCAAAGAGAGTGAGATGCCAGCTCCTTTCATTCAGTCAGTAGCTTCAAACATTTCTGGTATATGAAAAACATGTTTTTCAATGGCAAAAATCAATGAATATTGTAAATGCACAAACAGTAATATCTCCACATTGCAAGGTGCAATTCTGAAATTTTTTGCTTTTTCCTGCTAATCCTAGCAAGATAAAGAAGATTCAAAGAGAGTGAGATGCCAGCTCCTTTCATTCAGTCAGTAGCTTCAAACATTTCTGGTATATGAAAAACATGTTTTTCAATGGCAAAAATCAATGAATATTGTAAATGCACAAACAGTAATATCTCCACATTGCAAGGTGCAATTCTGAAATTTTTTGCTTTTTCCTGCTAATCCTAGCATGATAAAGAAGATTCAAAGAGAGTGAGATGCCAGCTCCTTTCATTCAGTCAGTAGCTTCAAACATTTCTGGTATATGAAAAACATGTTTTTCAATGGCAAAAATCAATGAATATTGTAAATGCACAAACAGTAATATCTCCACATTGCAAGGTGCAATTCTGAAATTTTTTGCTTTTTCCTGCTAATCCTAGCATGATAAAGAAGATTCAAAGAGAGTGAGATGCCAGCTCCTTTCATTCAGTCAGTAGCTTCAAACATTTCTGGTATATGAAAAACATGTTTTTCAATGGCAAAAATCAATGAATATTGTAAATGCACAAACAGTAATATCTCCACATTGCAAGGTGCAATTCTGAAATTTTTTGCTTTTTCCTGCTAATCCTAGCATGATAAAGAAGATTCAAAGAGAGTGAGATGCCAGCTCCTTTCATTCAGTCAGTAGCTTCAAACATTTCTGGTATATGAAAAACATGTTTTTCAATGGCAAAAATCAATGAATATTGTAAATGCACAAACAGTAATATCTCCACATTGCACGGTGCAATTCTGAAATTTTTAGCTTTTTCCTGTTAATCCTAGCATGATAAAGAAGATTCAAAGAGAGTGAGATGCCAGCTCCTTTCATTCAGTCAGTAGCTTCAAACATTTCTGGTATATGAAAAACATGTTTTTCAATGGCAAAAATCAATGAATATTGTAAATGCACAAACAGTAATATCTCCACATTGCACGGTGCAATTCTGAAATTTTTAGCTTTTTCCTGCTAATCCTAGCATGATAAAGAAGATTCAAAGAGAGTGAGATGCCAGCTCCTTTCATTCAGTCAGTAGCTTCAAACATTTCTGGTATATGAAAAACATGTTTTTCAATGGCAAAAATCAATGAATATTGTAAATGCACAAACAGTAATATCTCCACATTGCAAGGTGCAATTCTGAAATTTTTTGCTTTTTCCTGCTAATCCTAGCATGATAAAGAAGATTCAAAGAGAGTGAGATGCCAGCTCCTTTCATTCAGTCAGTAGCTTCAAACATTTCTGGTATATGAAAAACATGTTTTTCAATGGCAAAAATCAATGAATATTGTAAATGCACAAACAGTAATATCTCCACATTGCACGGTGCAATTCTGAAATTTTTAGCTTTTTCCTGTTAATCCTAGCATGATAAAGAAGATTCAAAGAGAGTGAGATGCCAGCTCCTTTCATTCAGTCAGTAGCTTCAAACATTTCTGGTATATGAAAAACATGTTTTTCAATGGCAAAAATCAATGAATATTGTAAATGCACAAACAGTAATATCTCCACATTGCAAGGTGCAATTCTGAAATTTTTTGCTTTTTCCTGCTAATCCTAGCATGATAAAGAAGATTCAAAGAGAGTGAGATGCCAGCTCCTTTCATTCAGTCAGTAGCTTCAAACATTTCTGGTATATGAAAAACATGTTTTTCAATGGCAAAAATCAATGAATATTGTAAATGCACAAACAGTAATATCTCCACATTGCACGGTGCAATTCTGAAATTTTTAGCTTTTTTCTGTTAATCCTAGCATGATAAAGAAGATTCAAAGAGAGTGAGATGCCAGCTCCTTTCATTCAGTCAGTAGCTTCAAACATTTCTGGTATATGAAAAACATGTTTTTCAATGGCAAAAATCAATGAATATTGTAAATGCACAAACAGTAATATCTCCACATTGCAAGGTGCAATTCTGAAATTTTTTGCTTTTTCCTGTTAATCCTAGCATGATAAAGAAGATTCAAAGAGAGTGAGATGCCAGCTCCTTTCATTCAGTCAGTAGCTTCAAACATTTCTGGTATATGAAAAACATGTTTTTCAATGGCAAAAATCAATGAATATTGTAAATGCACAAACAGTAATATCTCCACATTGCAAGGTGCAATTCTGAAATTTTTTGCTTTTTCCTGCTAATCCTAGCATGATAAAGAAGATTCAAAGAGAGTGAGATGCCAGCTCCTTTCATTCAGTCAGTAGCTTCAAACTTTTCTGGTATATGAAAAACATGTTTTTCAATGGCAAAAATCAATGAATATTGTAAATGCACAAACAGTAATATCTCCACATTGCACGGTGCAATTCTGAAATTTTTAGCTTTTTCCTGTTAATCCTAGCATGATAAAGAAGATTCAAAGAGAGTGAGATGCCAGCTCCTTTCATTCAGTCAGTAGCTTCAAACATTTCTGGTATATGAAAAACATGTTTTTCAATGGCAAAAATCAATGAATATTGTAAATGCACAAACAGTAATATCTCCACATTGCAAGGTGCAATTCTGAAATTTTTTGCTCTTTCCTGCTAATCCTAGCATGATAAAGAAGATTCAAAGAGAGTGAGATGCCAGCTCCTTTCATTCAGTCAGTAGCTTCAAACATTTCTGGTATATGAAAAACATGTTTTTCAATGGCAAAAATCAATGAATATTGTAAATGCACAAACAGTAATATCTCCACATTGCACGGTGCAATTCTGAAATTTTTAGCTTTTTCCTGTTAATCCTAGCATGATAAAGAAGATTCAAAGAGAGTGAGATGCCAGCTCCTTTCATTCAGTCAGTAGCTTCAAACATTTCTGGTATATGAAAAACATGTTTTTCAATGGCAAAAATCAATGAATATTGTAAATGCACAAACAGTAATATCTCCACATTGCAAGGTGCAATTCTGAAATTTTTTGCTTTTTCCTGTTAATCCTAGCATGATAAAGAAGATTCAAAGAGAGTGAGATGCCAGCTCCTTTCATTCAGTCAGTAGCTTCAAACATTTCTGGTATATGAAAAACATGTTTTTCAATGGCAAAAATCAATGAATATTGTAAATGCACAAACAGTAATATCTCCACATTGCAAGGTGCAATTCTGAAATTTTTTGCTTTTTCCTGCTAATCCTAGCAAGATAAAGAAGATTCAAAGAGAGTGAGATGCCAGCTCCTTTCATTCAGTCAGTAGCTTCAAACATTTCTGGTATATGAAAAACATGTTTTTCAATGGCAAAAATCAATGAATATTGTAAATGCACAAACAGTAATATCTCCACATTGCAAGGTGCAATTCTGAAATTTTTTGCTTTTTCCTGCTAATCCTAGCATGATAAAGAAGATTCAAAGAGAGTGAGATGCCAGCTCCTTTCATTCAGTCAGTAGCTTCAAACATTTCTGGTATATGAAAAACATGTTTTTCAATGGCAAAAATCAATGAATATTGTAAATGCACAAACAGTAATATCTCCACATTGCAAGGTGCAATTCTGAAATTTTTTGCTTTTTCCTGCTAATCCTAGCATGATAAAGAAGATTCAAAGAGAGTGAGATGCCAGCTCCTTTCATTCAGTCAGTAGCTTCAAACATTTCTGGTATATGAAAAACATGTTTTTCAATGGCAAAAATCAATGAATATTGTAAATGCACAAACAGTAATATCTCCACATTGCAAGGTGCAATTCTGAAATTTTTTGCTTTTTCCTGCTAATCCTAGCATGATAAAGAAGATTCAAAGAGAGTGAGATGCCAGCTCCTTTCATTCAGTCAGTAGCTTCAAACATTTCTGGTATATGAAAAACATGTTTTTCAATGGCAAAAATCAATGAATATTGTAAATGCACAAACAGTAATATCTCCACATTGCACGGTGCAATTCTGAAATTTTTAGCTTTTTCCTGTTAATCCTAGCATGATAAAGAAGATTCAAAGAGAGTGAGATGCCAGCTCCTTTCATTCAGTCAGTAGCTTCAAACATTTCTGGTATATGAAAAACATGTTTTTCAATGGCAAAAATCAATGAATATTGTAAATGCACAAACAGTAATATCTCCACATTGCACGGTGCAATTCTGAAATTTTTAGCTTTTTCCTGCTAATCCTAGCATGATAAAGAAGATTCAAAGAGAGTGAGATGCCAGCTCCTTTCATTCAGTCAGTAGCTTCAAACATTTCTGGTATATGAAAAACATGTTTTTCAATGGCAAAAATCAATGAATATTGTAAATGCACAAACAGTAATATCTCCACATTGCAAGGTGCAATTCTGAAATTTTTTGCTTTTTCCTGCTAATCCTAGCATGATAAAGAAGATTCAAAGAGAGTGAGATGCCAGCTCCTTTCATTCAGTCAGTAGCTTCAAACATTTCTGGTATATGAAAAACATGTTTTTCAATGGCAAAAATCAATGAATATTGTAAATGCACAAACAGTAATATCTCCACATTGCACGGTGCAATTCTGAAATTTTTAGCTTTTTCCTGTTAATCCTAGCATGATAAAGAAGATTCAAAGAGAGTGAGATGCCAGCTCCTTTCATTCAGTCAGTAGCTTCAAACATTTCTGGTATATGAAAAACATGTTTTTCAATGGCAAAAATCAATGAATATTGTAAATGCACAAACAGTAATATCTCCACATTGCAAGGTGCAATTCTGAAATTTTTTGCTTTTTCCTGCTAATCCTAGCATGATAAAGAAGATTCAAAGAGAGTGAGATGCCAGCTCCTTTCATTCAGTCAGTAGCTTCAAACATTTCTGGTATATGAAAAACATGTTTTTCAATGGCAAAAATCAATGAATATTGTAAATGCACAAACAGTAATATCTCCACATTGCACGGTGCAATTCTGAAATTTTTAGCTTTTTCCTGTTAATCCTAGCATGATAAAGAAGATTCAAAGAGAGTGAGATGCCAGCTCCTTTCATTCAGTCAGTAGCTTCAAACATTTCTGGTATATGAAAAACATGTTTTTCAATGGCAAAAATCAATGAATATTGTAAATGCACAAACAGTAATATCTCCACATTGCAAGGTGCAATTCTGAAATTTTTTGCTTTTTCCTGTTAATCCTAGCATGATAAAGAAGATTCAAAGAGAGTGAGATGCCAGCTCCTTTCATTCAGTCAGTAGCTTCAAACATTTCTGGTATATGAAAAACATGTTTTTCAATGGCAAAAATCAATGAATATTGTAAATGCACAAACAGTAATATCTCCACATTGCAAGGTGCAATTCTGAAATTTTTTGCTTTTTCCTGTTAATCCTAGCATGATAAAGAAGATTCAAAGAGAGTGAGATGCCAGCTCCTTTCATTCAGTCAGTAGCTTCAAACATTTCTGGTATATGAAAAACATGTTTTTCAATGGCAAAAATCAATGAATATTGTAAATGCACAAACAGTAATATCTCCACATTGCACGGTGCAATTCTGAAATTTTTAGCTTTTTCCTGTTAATCCTAGCATGATAAAGAAGATTCAAAGAGAGTGAGATGCCAGCTCCTTTCATTCAGTCAGTAGCTTCAAACATTTCTGGTATATGAAAAACATGTTTTTCAATGGCAAAAATCAATGAATATTGTAAATGCACAAACAGTAATATCTCCACATTGCAAGGTGCAATTCTGAAATTTTTTGCTTTTTCCTGTTAATCCTAGCATGATAAAGAAGATTCAAAGAGAGTGAGATGCCAGCTCCTTTCATTCAGTCAGTAGCTTCAAACATTTCTGGTATATGAAAAACATGTTTTTCAATGGCAAAAATCAATGAATATTGTAAATGCACAAACAGTAATATCTCCACATTGCAAGGTGCAATTCTGAAATTTTTTGCTTTTTCCTGCTAATCCTAGCAAGATAAAGAAGATTCAAAGAGAGTGAGATGCCAGCTCCTTTCATTCAGTCAGTAGCTTCAAACATTTCTGGTATATGAAAAACATGTTTTTCAATGGCAAAAATCAATGAATATTGTAAATGCACAAACAGTAATATCTCCACATTGCAAGGTGCAATTCTGAAATTTTTTGCTTTTTCCTGCTAATCCTAGCATGATAAAGAAGATTCAAAGAGAGTGAGATGCCAGCTCCTTTCATTCAGTCAGTAGCTTCAAACATTTCTGGTATATGAAAAACATGTTTTTCAATGGCAAAAATCAATGAATATTGTAAATGCACAAACAGTAATATCTCCACATTGCAAGGTGCAATTCTGAAATTTTTTGCTTTTTCCTGCTAATCCTAGCATGATAAAGAAGATTCAAAGAGAGTGAGATGCCAGCTCCTTTCATTCAGTCAGTAGCTTCAAACATTTCTGGTATATGAAAAACATGTTTTTCAATGGCAAAAATCAATGAATATTGTAAATGCACAAACAGTAATATCTCCACATTGCAAGGTGCAATTCTGAAATTTTTTGCTTTTTCCTGCTAATCCTAGCATGATAAAGAAGATTCAAAGAGAGTGAGATGCCAGCTCCTTTCATTCAGTCAGTAGCTTCAAACATTTCTGGTATATGAAAAACATGTTTTTCAATGGCAAAAATCAATGAATATTGTAAATGCACAAACAGTAATATCTCCACATTGCACGGTGCAATTCTGAAATTTTTAGCTTTTTCCTGTTAATCCTAGCATGATAAAGAAGATTCAAAGAGAGTGAGATGCCAGCTCCTTTCATTCAGTCAGTAGCTTCAAACATTTCTGGTATATGAAAAACATGTTTTTCAATGGCAAAAATCAATGAATATTGTAAATGCACAAACAGTAATATCTCCACATTGCACGGTGCAATTCTGAAATTTTTAGCTTTTTCCTGCTAATCCTAGCATGATAAAGAAGATTCAAAGAGAGTGAGATGCCAGCTCCTTTCATTCAGTCAGTAGCTTCAAACATTTCTGGTATATGAAAAACATGTTTTTCAATGGCAAAAATCAATGAATATTGTAAATGCACAAACAGTAATATCTCCACATTGCAAGGTGCAATTCTGAAATTTTTTGCTTTTTCCTGCTAATCCTAGCATGATAAAGAAGATTCAAAGAGAGTGAGATGCCAGCTCCTTTCATTCAGTCAGTAGCTTCAAACATTTCTGGTATATGAAAAACATGTTTTTCAATGGCAAAAATCAATGAATATTGTAAATGCACAAACAGTAATATCTCCACATTGCACGGTGCAATTCTGAAATTTTTAGCTTTTTCCTGTTAATCCTAGCATGATAAAGAAGATTCAAAGAGAGTGAGATGCCAGCTCCTTTCATTCAGTCAGTAGCTTCAAACATTTCTGGTATATGAAAAACATGTTTTTCAATGGCAAAAATCAATGAATATTGTAAATGCACAAACAGTAATATCTCCACATTGCAAGGTGCAATTCTGAAATTTTTTGCTTTTTCCTGCTAATCCTAGCATGATAAAGAAGATTCAAAGAGAGTGAGATGCCAGCTCCTTTCATTCAGTCAGTAGCTTCAAACATTTCTGGTATATGAAAAACATGTTTTTCAATGGCAAAAATCAATGAATATTGTAAATGCACAAACAGTAATATCTCCACATTGCACGGTGCAATTCTGAAATTTTTAGCTTTTTCCTGTTAATCCTAGCATGATAAAGAAGATTCAAAGAGAGTGAGATGCCAGCTCCTTTCATTCAGTCAGTAGCTTCAAACATTTCTGGTATATGAAAAACATGTTTTTCAATGGCAAAAATCAATGAATATTGTAAATGCACAAACAGTAATATCTCCACATTGCAAGGTGCAATTCTGAAATTTTTTGCTTTTTCCTGTTAATCCTAGCATGATAAAGAAGATTCAAAGAGAGTGAGATGCCAGCTCCTTTCATTCAGTCAGTAGCTTCAAACATTTCTGGTATATGAAAAACATGTTTTTCAATGGCAAAAATCAATGAATATTGTAAATGCACAAACAGTAATATCTCCACATTGCAAGGTGCAATTCTGAAATTTTTTGCTTTTTCCTGTTAATCCTAGCATGATAAAGAAGATTCAAAGAGAGTGAGATGCCAGCTCCTTTCATTCAGTCAGTAGCTTCAAACATTTCTGGTATATGAAAAACATGTTTTTCAATGGCAAAAATCAATGAATATTGTAAATGCACAAACAGTAATATCTCCACATTGCAGGGTGCAATTCTGAAATTTTTTGCTTTTTCCTGCTAATCCTAGCATGATAAAGAAGATTCAAAGAGAGTGAGATGCCAGCTACTTTCATTCAGTCAGTAGCTTCAAACATTTCTGGTAAATGAAAAACATGTTTTTCAATGGCAAAAATCAATGAATATTGTAAATGCACAAACAGTAATATCTCCACATTGCAAGGTGCAATTCTGAAATTTTTTGCTTTTTCCTGCTAATCCTAGCATGATAAAGAAGATTCAAAGAGAGTGAGATGCCAGCTCATTTCATTCAGTCAGTAGCTTCAAACATTTCTGGTATATGAAAAACATGTTTTTCAATGGCAAAAATCAATGAATATTGTAAATGCACAAACAGTAATATCTCCACATTGCACGGTGCAATTCTGAAATTTTAACTTTTTCCTGTTAATCCTAGCATGATAAAGAAGATTCAAAGAGAGTGAGATGCCAGCTCCTTTCATTCAGTCAGTAGCTTCAAACATTTCTGGTATATGAAAAACATGTTTTTCAATGGCAAAAATCAATGAATATTGTAAATGCACAAACAGTAATATCTCCACATTGCACGGTGCAATTCTGAAATTTTTAGCTTTTTCCTGTTAATCCTAGCATGATAAAGAAGATTCAAAGAGAGTGAGATGCCAGCTCCTTTCATTCAGTCAGTAGCTTCAAACATTTCTGGTATATGAAAAACATGTTTTTCAATGGCAAAAATCAATGAATATTGTAAATGCACAAACAGTAATATCTCCACATTGCAAGGTGCAATTCTGAAATTTTTTGCTTTTTCCTGCTAATCCTAGCATGATAAAGAAGATTCAAAGAGAGTGAGATGCCAGCTCCTTTCATTCAGTCAGTAGCTTCAAACATTTCTGGTATATGAAAAACATGTTTTTCAATGGCAAAAATCAATGAATATTGTAAATGCACAAACAGTAATATCTCCACATTGCACGGTGCAATTCTGAAATTTTTAGCTTTTTCCTGTTAATCCTAGCATGATAAAGAAGATTCAAAGAGAGTGAGATGCCAGCTCCTTTCATTCAGTCAGTAGCTTCAAACATTTCTGGTATATGAAAAACATGTTTTTCAATGGCAAAAATCAATGAATATTGTAAATGCACAAACAGTAATATCTCCACATTGCAAGGTGCAATTCTGAAATTTTTTGCTTTTTCCTGTTAATCCTAGCATGATAAAGAAGATTCAAAGAGAGTGAGATGCCAGCTCCTTTCATTCAGTCAGTAGCTTCAAACATTTCTGGTATATGAAAAACATGTTTTTCAATGGCAAAAATCAATGAATATTGTAAATGCACAAACAGTAATATCTCCACATTGCAAGGTGCAATTCTGAAATTTTTTGCTTTTTCCTGCTAATCCTAGCATGATAAAGAAGATTCAAAGAGAGTGAGATGCCAGCTCCTTTCATTCAGTCAGTAGCTTCAAACATTTCTGGTATATGAAAAACATGTTTTTCAATGGCAAAAATCAATGAATATTGTAAATGCACAAACAGTAATATCTCCACATTGCACGGTGCAATTCTGAAATTTTTAGCTTTTTCCTGTTAATCCTAGCATGATAAAGAAGATTCAAAGAGAGTGAGATGCCAGCTCCTTTCATTCAGTCAGTAGCTTCAAACATTTCTGGTATATGAAAAACATGTTTTTCAATGGCAAAAATCAATGAATATTGTAAATGCACAAACAGTAATATCTCCACATTGCAAGGTGCAATTCTGAAATTTTTTGCTTTTTCCTGCTAATCCTAGCATGATAAAGAAGATTCAAAGAGAGTGAGATGCCAGCTCCTTTCATTCAGTCAGTAGCTTCAAACATTTCTGGTATATGAAAAACATGTTTTTCAATGGCAAAAATCAATGAATATTGTAAATGCACAAACAGTAATATCTCCACATTGCACGGTGCAATTCTGAAATTTTAACTTTTTCCTGTTAATCCTAGCATGATAAAGAAGATTCAAAGAGAGTGAGATGCCAGCTCCTTTCATTCAGTCAGTAGCTTCAAACATTTCTGGTATATGAAAAACATGTTTTTCAATGGCAAAAATCAATTAATATTGTAAATGCACAAACAGTAATATCTCCACATTGCACGGTGCAATTCTGAAATTTTTAGCTTTTTCCTGTTAATCCTAGCATGATAAAGAAGATTCAAAGAGAGTGAGATGCCAGCTCCTTTCATTCAGTCAGTAGCTTCAAACATTTCTGGTATATGAAAAACATGTTTTTCAATGGCAAAAATCAATGAATATTGTAAATGCACAAACAGTAATATCTCCACATTGCAAGGTGCAATTCTGAAATTTTTTGCTTTTTCCTGCTAATCCTAGCATGATAAAGAAGATTCAAAGAGAGTGAGATGCCAGCTCCTTTCATTCAGTCAGTAGCTTCAAACATTTCTGGTATATGAAAAACATGTTTTTCAATGGCAAAAATCAATGAATATTGTAAATGCACAAACAGTAATATCTCCACATTGCACGGTGCAATTCTGAAATTTTTAGCTTTTTCCTGTTAATCCTAGCATGATAAAGAAGATTCAAAGAGAGTGAGATGCCAGCTCCTTTCATTCAGTCAGTAGCTTCAAACATTTCTGGTATATGAAAAACATGTTTTTCAATGGCAAAAATCAATGAATATTGTAAATGCACAAACAGTAATATCTCCACATTGCAAGGTGCAATTCTGAAATTTTTTGCTTTTTCCTGTTAATCCTAGCATGATAAAGAAGATTCAAAGAGAGTGAGATGCCAGCTCCTTTCATTCAGTCAGTAGCTTCAAACATTTCTGGTATATGAAAAACATGTTTTTCAATGGCAAAAATCAATGAATATTGTAAATGCACAAACAGTAATATCTCCACATTGCAAGGTGCAATTCTGAAATTTTTTGCTTTTTCCTGCTAATCCTAGCATGATAAAGAAGATTCAAAGAGAGTGAGATGCCAGCTCCTTTCATTCAGTCAGTAGCTTCAAACATTTCTGGTATATGAAAAACATGTTTTTCAATGGCAAAAATCAATGAATATTGTAAATGCACAAACAGTAATATCTCCACATTGCACGGTGCAATTCTGAAATTTTTAGCTTTTTCCTGTTAATCCTAGCATGATAAAGAAGATTCAAAGAGAGTGAGATGCCAGCTCCTTTCATTCAGTCAGTAGCTTCAAACATTTCTGGTATATGAAAAACATGTTTTTCAATGGCAAAAATCAATGAATATTGTAAATGCACAAACAGTAATATCTCCACATTGCAAGGTGCAATTCTGAAATTTTTTGCTTTTTCCTGCTAATCCTAGCATGATAAAGAAGATTCAAAGAGAGTGAGATGCCAGCTCCTTTCATTCAGTCAGTAGCTTCAAACATTTCTGGTATATGAAAAACATGTTTTTCAATGGCAAAAATCAATGAATATTGTAAATGCACAAACAGTAATATCTCCACATTGCACGGTGCAATTCTGAAATTTTTAGCTTTTTCCTGTTAATCCTAGCATGATAAAGAAGATTCAAAGAGAGTGAGATGCCAGCTCCTTTCATTCAGTCAGTAGCTTCAAACATTTCTGGTATATGAAAAACATGTTTTTCAATGGCAAAAATCAATGAATATTGTAAATGCACAAACAGTAATATCTCCACATTGCAAGGTGCAATTCTGAAATTTTTTGCTTTTTCCTGTTAATCCTAGCATGATAAAGAAGATTCAAAGAGAGTGAGATGCCAGCTCCTTTCATTCAGTCAGTAGCATCAAACATTTCTGGTATATGAAAAACATGTTTTTCAATGGCAAAAATCAATGAATATTGTAAATGCACAAACAGTAATATCTCCACATTGCAAGGTGCAATTCTGAAATTTTTTGCTTTTTCCTGCTAATCCTAGCATGATAAAGAAGATTCAAAGAGAGTGAGATGCCAGCTCCTTTCATTCAGTCAGTAGCTTCAAACATTTCTGGTATATGAAAAACATGTTTTTCAATGGCAAAAATCAATGAATATTGTAAATGCACAAACAGTAATATCTCCACATTGCAAGGTGCAATTCTGAAATTTTTTGCTTTTTCCTGCTAATCCTAGCATGATAAAGAAGATTCAAAGAGAGTGAGATGCCAGCTCCTTTCATTCAGTCAGTAGCTTCAAACATTTCTGGTATATGAAAAACATGTTTTTCAATGGCAAAAATCAATGAATATTGTAAATGCACAAACAGTAATATCTCCACATTGCAAGGTGCAATTCTGAAATTTTTTGCTTTTTCCTGCTAATCCTAGCATGATAAAGAAGATTCAAAGAGAGTGAGATGCCAGCTCCTTTCATTCAGTCAGTAGCTTCAAACATTTCTGGTATATGAAAAACATGTTTTTCAATGGCAAAAATCAATGAATATTGTAAATGCACAAACAGTAATATCTCCACATTGCACGGTGCAATTCTGAAATTTTTAGCTTTTTCCTGTTAATCCTAGCATGATAAAGAAGATTCAAAGAGAGTGAGATGCCAGCTCCTTTCATTCAGTCAGTAGCTTCAAACATTTCTGGTATATGAAAAACATGTTTTTCAATGGCAAAAATCAATGAATATTGTAAATGCACAAACAGTAATATCTCCACATTGCAAGGTGCAATTCTGAAATTTTTTGCTTTTTCCTGTTAATCCTAGCATGATAAAGAAGATTCAAAGAGAGTGAGATGCCAGCTCCTTTCATTCAGTCAGTAGCTTCAAACATTTCTGGTATATGAAAAACATGTTTTTCAATGGCAAAAATCAATGAATATTGTAAATGCACAAACAGTAATATCTCCACATTGCAAGGTGCAATTCTGAAATTTTTTGCTTTTTCCTGCTAATCCTAGCATGATAAAGAAGATTCAAAGAGAGTGAGATGCCAGCTCCTTTCATTCAGTCAGTAGCTTCAAACATTTCTGGTATATGAAAAACATGTTTTTCAATGGCAAAAATCAAAGAATATTGTAAATGCACAAACAGTAATATCTCCACATTGCACGGTGCAATTCTGAAATTTTTAGCTTTTTCCTGTTAATCCTAGCATGATAAAGAAGATTCAAAGAGAGTGAGATGCCAGCTCCTTTCATTCAGTCAGTAGCTTCAAACATTTCTGGTATATGAAAAACATGTTTTTCAATGGCAAAAATCAATGAATATTGTAAATGCACAAACAGTAATATCTCCACATTGCAAGGTGCAATTCTGAAATTTTTTGCTTTTTCCTGCTAATCCTAGCATGATAAAGAAGATTCAAAGAGAGTGAGATGCCAGCTCCTTTCATTCAGTCAGTAGCTTCAAACATTTCTGGTATATGAAAAACATGTTTTTCAATGGCAAAAATCAATGAATATTGTAAATGCACAAACAGTAATATCTCCACATTGCACGGTGCAATTCTGAAATTTTTAGCTTTTTCCTGTTAATCCTAGCATGATAAAGAAGATTCAAAGAGAGTGAGATGCCAGCTCCTTTCATTCAGTCAGTAGCTTCAAACATTTCTGGTATATGAAAAACATGTTTTTCAATGGCAAAAATCAATGAATATTGTAAGTGCACAAACAGTAATATCTCCACATTGCAAGGTGCAATTCTGAAATTTTTTGCTTTTTCCTGTTAATCCTTGCATGATAAAGAAGATTCAAAGAGAGTGAGATGCCAGCTCCTTTCATTCAGTCAGTAGCTTCAAACATTTCTGGTATATGAAAAACATGTTTTTCAATGGCAAAAATCAATGAATATTGTAAATGCACAAACAGTAATATCTCCACATTGCAAGGTGCAATTCTGAAATTTTTTGCTTTTTCCTGCTAATCCTAGCATGATAAAGAAGATTCAAAGAGAGTGAGATGCCAGCTCCTTTCATTCAGTCAGTAGCTTCAAACATTTCTGGTATATGAAAAACATGTTTTTCAATGGCAAAAATCAATGAATATTGTAAATGCACAAACAGTAATATCTCCACATTGCAAGGTGCAATTCTGAAATTTTTTGCTTTTTCCTGCTAATCCTAGCATGATAAAGAAGATTCAAAGAGAGTGAGATGCCAGCTCCTTTCATTCAGTCAGTAGCTTCAAACATTTCTGGTATATGAAAAACATGTTTTTCAATGGCAAAAATCAATGAATATTGTAAATGCACAAACAGTAATATCTCCACATTGCACGGTGCAATTCTGAAATTTTAACTTTTTCCTGTTAATCCTAGCATGATAAAGAAGATTCAAAGAGAGTGAGATGCCAGCTCCTTTCATTCAGTCAGTAGCTTCAAACATTTCTGGTATATGAAAAACATGTTTTTCAATGGCAAAAATCAATGAATATTGTAAATGCACAAACAGTAATATCTCCACATTGCACGGTGCAATTCTGAAAATTTTAGCTTTTTCCTGTTAATCCTAGCATGATAAAGAAGATTCAAAGAGAGTGAGATGCCAGCTCCTTTCATTCAGTCAGTAGCTTCAAACATTTCTGGTATATGAAAAACATGTTTTTCAATGGCAAAAATCAATGAATATTGTAAATGCACAAACAGTAATATCTCCACATTGCAAGGTGCAATTCTGAAATTTTTTGCTTTTTCCTGCTAATCCTAGCATGATAAAGAAGATTCAAAGAGAGTGAGATGCCAGCTCCTTTCATTCAGTCAGTAGCTTCAAACATTTCTGGTATATGAAAAACATGTTTTTCAATGGCAAAAATCAATGAATATTGTAAATGCACAAACAGTAATATCTCCACATTGCAAGGTGCAATTCTGAAATTTTTTGCTTTTTCCTGCTAATCCTAGCATGATAAAGAAGATTCAAAGAGAGTGAGATGCCAGCTCCTTTCATTCAGTCAGTAGCTTCAAACATTTCTGGTATATGAAAAACATGTTTTTCAATGGCAAAAATCAATGAATATTGTAAATGCACAAACAGTAATATCTCCACATTGCAAGGTGCAATTCTGAAATTTTTTGCTTTTTCCTGCTAATCCTAGCATGATAAAGAAGATTCAAAGAGAGTGAGATGCCAGCTCCTTTCATTCAGTCAGTAGCTTCAAACATTTCTGGTATATGAAAAACATGTTTTTCAATGGCAAAAATCAATGAATATTGTAAATGCACAAACAGTAATATCTCCACATTGCACGGTGCAATTCTGAAATTTTAACTTTTTCCTGATAATCCTAGCATGATAAAGAAGATTCAAAGAGAGTGAGATGCCAGCTCCTTTCATTCAGTCAGTAGCTTCAAACATTTCTGGTATATGAAAAACATGTTTTTCAATGGCAAAAATCAATGAATATTGTAAATGCACAAACAGTAATATCTCCACATTGCACGGTGCAATTCTGAAATTTTTAGCTTTTTCCTGTTAATCCTAGCATGATAAAGAAGATTCAAAGAGAGTGAGATGCCAGCTCCTTTCATTCAGTCAGTAGCTTCAAACATTTCTGGTATATGAAAAACATGTTTTTCAATGGCAAAAATCAATGAATATTGTAAATGCACAAACAGTAATATCTCCACATTGCAAGGTGCAATTCTGAAATTTTTTGCTTTTTCCTGCTAATCCTAGCATGATAAAGAAGATTCAAAGAGAGTGAGATGCCAGCTCCTTTCATTCAGTCAGTAGCTTCAAACATTTCTGGTATATGAAAAACATGTTTTTCAATTGCAAAAATCAATGAATATTGTAAATGCACAAACAGTAATATCTCCACATTGCACGGTGCAATTCTGAAATTTTTAGCTTTTTCCTGTTAATCCTAGCATGATAAAGAAGATTCAAAGAGAGTGAGATGCCAGCTCCTTTCATTCAGTCAGTAGCTTCAAACATTTCTGGTATATGAAAAACATGTTTTTCAATGGCAAAAATCAATGAATATTGTAAATGCACAAACAGTAATATCTCCACATTGCAAGGTGCAATTCTGAAATTTTTTGCTTTTTCCTGTTAATCCTAGCATGATAAAGAAGATTCAAAGAGAGTGAGATGCCAGCTCCTTTCATTCAGTCAGTAGCTTCAAACATTTCTGGTATATGAAAAAAATGTTTTTCAATGGCAAAAATCAATGAATATTGTAAATGCACAAACAGTAATATCTCCACATTGCACGGTGCAATTCTGAAATTTTTAGCTTTTTCCTGTTAATCCTAGCATGATAAAGAAGATTCAAAGAGAGTGAGATGCCAGCTCCTTTCATTCAGTCAGTAGCTTCAAACATTTCTGGTATATGAAAAACATGTTTTTCAATGGCAAAAATCAATGAATATTGTAAATGCACAAACAGTAATATCTCCACATTGCACGGTGCAATTCTGAAATTTTTAGCTTTTTCCTGCTAATCCTAGCATGATAAAGAAGATTCAAAGAGAGTGAGATGCCAGCTCCTTTCATTCAGTCAGTAGCTTCAAACATTTCTGGTATATGAAAAACATGTTTTTCAATGGCAAAAATCAATGAATATTGTAAATGCACAAACAGTAATATCTCCACATTGCAAGGTGCAATTCTGAAATTTTTTGCTTTTTCCTGCTAATCCTAGCATGATAAAGAAGATTCAAAGAGAGTGAGATGCCAGCTCCTTTCATTCAGTCAGTAGCTTCAAACATTTCTGGTATATGAAAAACATGTTTTTCAATGGCAAAAATCAATGAATATTGTAAATGCACAAACAGTAATATCTCCACATTGCACGGTGCAATTCTGAAATTTTTAGCTTTTTCCTGTTAATCCTAGCATGATAAAGAAGATTCAAAGAGAGTGAGATGCCAGCTCCTTTCATTCAGTCAGTAGCTTCAAACATTTCTGGTATATGAAAAACATGTTTTTCAATGGCAAAAATCAATGAATATTGTAAATGCACAAACAGTAATATCTCCACATTGCAAGGTGCAATTCTGAAATTTTTTGCTTTTTCCTGCTAATCCTAGCATGATAAAGAAGATTCAAAGAGAGTGAGATGCCAGCTCCTTTCATTCAGTCAGTAGCTTCAAACATTTCTGGTATATGAAAAACATGTTTTTCAATGGCAAAAATCAATGAATATTGTAAATGCACAAACAGTAATATCTCCACATTGCACGGTGCAATTCTGAAATTTTTAGCTTTTTCCTGTTAATCCTAGCATGATAAAGAAGATTCAAAGAGAGTGAGATGCCAGCTCCTTTCATTCAGTCAGTAGCTTCAAACATTTCTGGTATATGAAAAACATGTTTTTCAATGGCAAAAATCAATGAATATTGTAAATGCACAAACAGTAATATCTCCACATTGCAAGGTGCAATTCTGAAATTTTTTGCTTTTTCCTGTTAATCCTAGCATGATAAAGAAGATTCAAAGAGAGTGAGATGCCAGCTCCTTTCATTCAGTCAGTAGCTTCAAACATTTCTGGTATATGAAAAACATGTTTTTCAATGGCAAAAATCAATGAATATTGTAAATGCACAAACAGTAATATCTCCACATTGCAAGGTGCAATTCTGAAATTTTTTGCTTTTTCCTGTTAATCCTAGCATGATAAAGAAGATTCAAAGAGAGTGAGATGGGGGCGTGGCTTAGGCACAGACCAGGATGGCAGCATAGGTCTGAGCTCCATGAGGGCTAAAACTACAAAGCGACGATAAAAGCAACTTAAGAGGATTTATTCACTCAATTTTGGCATGGACAAACTTCTTAAAGCCTAAGGATCATCTGGATACTAAAAAGACTCTCCCTGACCCCCTATTCCAGGAGATATTTCATTTGGAAGCAGTGAGGTGCGTCCTTGATTTCATTCCAGTCGTGGGTATTATGACATAGTCCTGCAGGCTTGCAGGTCTGTGTGTCTCTGCAAAGGGACCCTCACCACTCCCTACCTCCGGGCCTCAGAACACCGTTCATCGGGTGTTACTTGGTGGATTGCATAGGATTTATACTTTGAAGCCGGCGGCACGGAGCTCCGTGGATCAGCTGATCCCTGCATGCAGAGAAAGACTATTCTGTCCCGACTCCGGGAAAGGCCCCACTGAGGGAGATCAATCTTCAGACACTACCAACAAACCTCTCCTATCGGGTAAGAGGTTCTCTGAAAATAACCAGAAACCTACCTTGAAGCTGTGGGGGGATACAGTCGAGCCCTGGAATTGACCCCCGTGCTGACAGGCTCCTTTCATTCATTCTGCCGGCGAGTCGCGCGGCTCTGCTGCGGGACAAACCAACTCTGTAAGCCAGCTTCTGCAGCCTGTGCTGGGAAGAAACAAAGACTGAGTTCTAAATAGTCCCACGGGATCCTGCACCCCGAAAGCGGCCTCCCTCAACCAGATCCTCAGCCTGCAAGCTGTCCCTGCCTGCTAGTCACCCCATTACCAGCTGCGACCGGTGATAGAACTATTAAACTGAAAATACCGGCCGGCGCTGTGCAGGGAAGACCGCGGTCCCAGGAGTATTTGAGTGACAGTGTGATATTACAGACAGTGTCCGGGCTCTATTAAACAACCCCCCAATAAAACCAGGAGACCCCCTCTGTTTTAAAGTACCGGCGGCCACCTGACAATTTCATCCAACATCCAGCTGACGTGACCCCACAGAGGACCAGACCGGACCCGCAAGACTCCACTACATAGAGAAGCGACGCTGCACCCCCGGACCAAGTATCCACACTTCCACCGGACCCTGAGGACAAGACTCCTGTTACCAACTGAAGTCCGAGATCCCAAGGCTGAGCGACACGAAGATCAAGAGGCGGAGCGGGACGGTACACACCAAGCCATCAAGGTTAGATGAGCCCTGGCTAACACCAGGGCTCTTACCGTTTCCGTGGGTCTGTTGTCCGCGATTCCGAGGCTGCTCTGGTGGCAGCGGTGTCCCCTCTTCCTTCAGCTGACAGGCACCGTCAGTGTCTGTGTCGCGGCTCTCTCCTCCTCTGTGCGGCTGCCGCCGGGCTGTTCCCTTGGTAGCGGTGCCCCCTCCTCTGTACTGAAGCCGTTCTGCTTACTGCTCTCTCCCATTGTCGGGCACTGCCGGTGTCTTCGGCACGTTCCACCGCGTCCCTGAGGTTGTCATAGCGACGGAGGTTTCCCCTCCTTAGCAGAGGGGCCGCTCCGCTCCTCACAGCTCCAACTGATAGGAGCTGACAGTGCCCACAGTCCGCATTGTTCATCCTTAGATGTGCCGCTCTGCTGATTAACTCCTCCGGTGACTGTCTCCTGCAGACCCTGTGATCTACCTCCCCCTGCTGAAACACCACTGAGCTTTATATGCCCCCGGTATTTAAGCCCTGCAGGCTCACTCAGACTGCCCCTCTACTCCTGCAGTAGTATCACTGTGCTCCAGCTGACTTGACACGCATACACAGCCGGCACATTCAAATCACCCCTGCCTCCTATTACAACGCCGCCCAGCTCTGCTGCCTAAGCTGTGTCTGAGGATCCCGGGGCTGTTCCCTTGGTGGCGGTGCCCCCCTCTTTTGACTGCGGGACTGTCTGATTCTCCCGGCTCCCAGCTGACAGGCACCGCCGACATCCACGGCCCGCCTCCATCTTCTGCCCGCTGCGCCGCTCTGCCACCTGTGTGCCTCTGGTGTGGGGTCCCCACTGACTCCCATTGACTGTATGCCCCCTCCTATTGCAGCGCTGCTGTGATCCCACCTGATACCGGCATCTATCTCCTGCTGCAACATTTAAATCTCCCGCCCCCTGCTGAACTGCTGAAGTGCCGCTCTGCTCCGCTGTCCAAGGTACTGATTTTATATCAGTACATATAAAGCGGTCTATCAGCCAATATATGGTGTGACAGCAACCTGAACACGGAGTTTGACTCTGAGGGGGAGAGGAGGGTTAAGTGGAACTGTTACTGCCTTCATATATATATTTTGTGACCACGCTACCTGATATATATATTACAGTTGGTGCTCATGGAATTCTACAGAACTGCTGATCTCTATAATAATTAGTTTTCTGTTGACAACTATATGTGCCTTTATTTTTATCCCTCAGGTCAATTTTCATTATTTCTTTTGATACTTTTGACTGTGATTTGCATTTAAAGGATTGCATTCTAGGGGGTACATAGCTCCGCAGTTTTTAAGAGTATTGTTTGCCTCTTGTCGGAATAATATTTGTTTATGCAAATTTCTTCTAGTCATTGTTCCTAGTTATTTTGCAACTCTAAAGTCTTTTGTCCACTCTTCAGGTCAATTATTTCTAGTGCCATTTTAATATTTTTCTATATATATATACTTATAGGTCTGATATTTTATAATGGCGGCTAATAAAAAAAATACCCAAAAGTCATTGGAAGCTCCCCTTAAATCTAGTGCGGTAAAAGCGAAGTCCTCTAAACGCTTTTCATTTTCAAACCCATCAGAAGATGCTGTCAATACTATTAGTCCTCTTAAGTCCAGATCTCCTCATAGAAATCTGGAAGACAGACAGAGTTCTAAAGTAAGCTCTCCCACCAAGGAATCTTCTAAAACTATACTATCTCCAAAACCACAGAGAATTCCTGATGCTAAACCTGCCCCTTCTACCGTAGTTAAGGAAAAAAAAGTGGAAGAGATGGATATTTCCATCTCATCAAAGAGAAGGGACCCAGGAGAATGGAGCAACAAATATTCTTCACTGGCCTCGAGCTCGGATGAAGAATCCTCGGACACATCTCCCAATCCCAGTCCAGATAAGAGACGTGCTAAAAGGGACTTTTCCCCTTCGTCCTCAGATCCTACTCCTAGTGTCCCGGTCAAAATGACCATTTCTCAAGATTTGGGAAATACCGACCTTGGTTTATATCTGGACAATCTTTTAAAGACGATTGACAGAAATATGAAACTGGGCTTCGAGAAACAGGTAGACACCATGAAATCTACTTTGGAAGCTTTTGGAGTTAAATTAGAGCAAAACACTAAAAGACTTGAAACGGTGGAGAGTAAGATAGAATCTGTCTCTTCTGATAATCTAGAAATTAAATCAGAACTTAAAAGACTCAGATTAAAAGTTGCGGATTTGGAGGATAGGAGTAGGAGAAATAATTTGAAAATTAGAGGCATATCTGAGGATGTTTCTCCCTCAGATGTCTTGGCTTTTGTCAAAGACTTATTTCACAAGACAATCCCATCCCTCTCTGAGCAGGATCTTATCATCGATAGGGCCCATCGCCTATTTCGTCCGACCTCCATCTCCTCGGATCTTCCTAGGGATGTAATAGTTAGGTTACATTTTTTCTCGACCAAAGAGAGAATCTTGAATTATATCAGGGAAAATAGGACTTTTCCAGAGCCTTTCTCGCATCTAAAAATCTTCTCCGATTTTTCCAAAGAAACCATGGATGCAAGAAGGTCATACAAATTGACCACAGATAGACTGAGGGATATGAATATCCCATATAGGTGGGGCTTTCCAGTAAAGTTGCTGATTTTCTTTAACCGGAAAACATTCACTCTTACAGATCCTGATGAAGGCCCTAAATTTTTTAATTTTATAAAAGACATTCCCTACAAAGTTACAAAGGCACCCCACCGCTGAAATGATAAACACTACTCCCTCGGGAGCCCTCTTTAAAAATAATCTCATTTTATCACCTCACCTAACATGCTATAATAAATTTATCATTCTTCTTTATATTTGGCCTTCATGGTTTGTCCACATTATTTTTCCCCCCAATCTGAGGGAGAACCTTTTCGGTGAAGGTTCCCTCAGGAGATTTTTTGATTCGTTTTTTTTTTTTTCCTTTTTCTTGGAATATTTGGTTATTGTTATTACTATCTTTGAATTAATATTAGAGATATTGTATTCCAGCTTTGATTGTCGGTTGATTTTTATTTTTTGGGAATTTGTTGGACCAACTGACCCCTCTCCTTTTGACTTACTTTAATTATTAATTTACCTATGCCTATCAAGATCATCACCTACAATGTAAGAGGCCTAAACAGTCCCAATAAGAGATTCTCCCTTTGGAAGGAATTGGGTCATCTTGGTGCTGATGTTGCGTGTCTTCAGGAGACAAGGTTTGCCGAGGGAAAACACCCTACCTTCACCCACAAACGCTACCCTCATATATTTGAATCCACTAGCGACCGGAAAAAAGCCGGTGTAGCTACAGTGATCAGAGATTCTGTCCCATTTGAGTTTTTAGATCAGCATAAAGATGTCAATGGAAGGTTCCATATATTGCTCTGTAAACTGAATAATCATGAGTGCACTGTTGTTAACCTATACGCCCCAAATAAAAAGCAAATACCCTTTTTGAATAAGGTTTTTAGAAAGGTTGAAGAGGTTAGGAGAGGCGAATTGATTCTTTTGGGAGACTTCAACATGGTCCCGGACGGGCATATGGACTCTTCCTCCCCCAGCCGTCATTTATACCCGACGCTAAATAATTGGCTTTATAAAAATGAATTATTTGATACATTTAGATGTCTGCAAACTACCTCCAAAGAATTCTCCCATTTTTCGGATGCGCACCAAACGGCCTCTAGAATTGACTTAATAATAACTGACGTTTTTTCTTTACCCAAATTCTCTAACGTATCTATTGGCCTTAGGTCTCTATCAGATCATGCCCCTACGTCATGTGAAATTCATATTGGTCCTCTTATTAAAAATGGATTTCTTTGGAAATGTAGATCTTCACTTATTCATAACCCCAAAAACAAAAAAATTATTGAAAAATCTATTTCTGATTATTTTAGGGAGAACGATACCCCAGATTTATCTAATCCCTTCTCCAGTTGGTGCGCTCACAAGGCCGTCCTTCGTGGTGTACTAATGCAGATATCCTCATCTGAAAAAAAAGAAAAAAGATCAAAAATTAATTCTCTTCAAAAACTGATTAGGGAAAAAGAATTAGAGCAAATTAATCTTCCTTCCCCTTCCCCAATAATTCAAAAAGAACTCTCAAATTTAAGGGTAGAGCTAAAATCAGAAATTTCTTCCTCCTATGATGCAATTATTCGGAAATCAAAATTTAATTACTATGCGGCTCTAAATAAACCTACCCGCTTTATGGCCCGCCTAGTCAAATGTAAAAGAGCAATTAATAGAATAGATAAAATAAAAAACAATAGTGGAATAACGTTTTGCCACCCTAAAGATATAGTGAACCAGTTTGCAAATTTTTACAAAAAACTCTACAACATCAAAACTGATCCTCTAATTTCCCATCCTCACCCAGATGCAATCAACAAATTTTTATCCTCCATTAACCTACCGAAATTGAGCCCTCTGGATCACGAGTCATTGAATAAGCCTTTTTCTAACCTTGAAATTAGTAACACAATAAAGCAACTTAAAGATTTCAGGGCTCCGGGTCCAGATGGGTTCATCAATGAGTATTATAAAACTTTTTGTGACCTACTTTCTTCCCCTCTCACGAAAATTTTCAATCATGCTTCCTCAATAAGCTCCTTCCCCTCAGAAATGCTGGAAGCCACCATTACCCTAATACCCAAGTCTAAGGATGAGAGAGATAATGTTAAAAATTATAGGCCCATTTCGCTAATTAACACTGATATTAAGATATATTCGAAAATTCTGGCCAATCGTTTATCGACTATTCTCCCATCTCTCATCAACGACGATCAGATTGGCTTCGTTGGTGGGAGACAAGCAACTGATGGCTCTAGAAGACTTCTGAATATTATTAAGGTGATAAATACAGCGAAACTCCCAACTTCATTGCTTGCTTTAGACGCTGAAAAAGCTTTCGATAGGTTAAATTGGCTATACCTTAAACTCACCCTTATTAAATTCGGTTTTGATAACAAATTTCTCTCTTCAATTATGGCCCTCTATTCTAACCCCCAAGCAAAAATTTATGTTAACAATTATCTCTCAAATCCAATCCCTATCACAAATGGTACTAGACAGGGTTGCCCACTTTCCCCCCTTCTCTTTGTCCTGGCTATGGAGCCTTTGGCACAGAGGATTAGAGAAAACACTGACATTAGGGGGATTTCTACCCCATCTCGAGAATTTAAAATTGGCCTCTTTGCAGATGATGTTATGCTTTCCTTGCTGGACCCAGTAAATTCGGTTGCGGAAGTTTCGAAGGTTCTAGAACTATTCTCTCAGATTTCTTATTTTAAGATCAATAATGAGAAGTCTAAACTTTTAAACATTAATCTGGACCGTCAGACGAGAGAGGTTTTACACTCGAGATTTTCCTTCGGTTTGGCTAAACGCAATCTGACTTATTTGGGGATCAGTATTGGTAAAACTATTAACTCAACAATTTCTGACAACCTGGCTCTGATTGAGGATATCGTCCGTGGAGATTTGATGGAATTTTTGAAAAGAGATTTGTCATGGTGGGGTAGAGTCCTCTCTATTAAGATGTTTGTTCTACCCAAAATCTTGTATTTTTTCCGCAACTTACCTTTAACTATTTCTCACATCTTTATTCAAAAAATTCAAAATCAGATTAATTCCTATGTCTGGGATAATAAACGTGCGAGGATATCTGCAGATATATTGTACAAGAATAAGTGCAACGGAGGTCTGAGCCACCCTAATATTTCCGCTTACTATTTGGCAAACCTCATCAAACAGAGCAGTAATTGGTTTAATTCTGACAGTCCCCCAGCTTGGATGACTCTGGAGACCTTCTTAAATAATGGTTCTTCTCCCCGTGAATTGTTACTTAGGCATCTTTTTAAACAGTGCACTCATGATTCTTCCCATCCTATTTTCCAGGCGATTATTGACGCCTGGAAAAAAATCGCCAAAAGAAAGAAAAAGAGTCCCCTAAGAGATTCTGATAGGGATAAATTTTCTTTTGTCAAAAATTTTCCAATTGGTTTTGTTGCTGATCTGTATAACTCTTCCATTCCAGATCAGTGGGACAATAAAGGATTAAGGAAAATTGGAGACTTCTATGAAGCTTCTGCCTTTATTCCTTTCCAAACTCTTAAAAAAAGATTCAACTTACCTTCCTCTGATTTATTTTTATACTCTCATTTAAAGAGCATTATTCTGGAATTTATTTCTGGTAAACTTATTGTTTCTGAAACCTCGGTGAACCTGTTAAGCAACCCATCTCACAAAATTTTTTGGAGCCTGAGACACATATATAACAGCTTCAATAATGATCTTTCCTTCCAAAAACACCTCTACATGATACGCTGGGAAAAAGATCTAAAACTCAATTTCCAATCCGATCAATGGGAGAGTGCTGTTCTTTTTTCTCAGGCCTCTAATATATCTATGCCCTTACAAGAGGCTTACTTCAAAATTCTAACCAGATGGTATTACACTCCAATCAGGCTACACCATATAAAGCCCAGCAACTCTCCCCTTTGTTGGAGGGAGTGCGGCCTTAGGGGAGATCTTTTACATCTCTTTTGGAGCTGCCCTAAAATCCGGAATCTATGGGCTCAGATCTCTTCTTTGGTAGATGACCTTTTAGGCAGACCTGTAGTATTGACCCCTCAAATGGCTTTACTATCCTTAGATCTTGAACCATATAAGTCGTTTGAAAGATCTTTGGTGATTCACTTATTTTCACTGTGTAAGAACGCATTGGCTTTTTATTGGAGAAAGTCACATGTCCCCACTTTGGAGGACTTAGTTGATAAGATGAATCTCCATAGAATATTTGAACTCAGATTTGCCCTTATCAACAATAATTTACTTAAATTTTCTAGGAAGTGGGATATTTGGCTCACTAAATTCCCTCAACCCTCTCATAACGCTGGAACATCTTAATGTGTGTCGTGTTTAGCTCATTAATATGTTTAATTTTTGCTAATGATAGTAATGTGTGTTTAAAGTGTTCAAATTTCTGTATTATCGTATATACTATTTGACGAACAAATTTCTCCCATCTTTCCTGATTATCCATTCCCGTTTGTTCCCTTTCCCTTTCCCTTCCCTCAAAATTTTTCCCTTATTACGATTATTCTTTTGTCACTACTTTTATGCCACGTGTGTTATTCCCCTGTTAAATTGTTTATTAAAAATAAAAAAAATATGGTAAAACAAAGAGAGTGAGATGCCAGCTCCTTTCATTCAGTCAGTAGCTTCAAACATTTCTGGTATATGAAAAACATGTTTTTCAATGGCAAAAATCAATGAATATTGTAAATGCACAAACAGTAATATCTCCACATTGCAGGGTGCAATTCTGAAATTTTTTGCTTTTTCCTGCTAATCCTAGCATGATAAAGAAGATTCAAAGAGAGTGAGATGCCAGCTCCTTTCATTCAGTCAGTAGCTTCAAACATTTCTGGTATATGAAAAACATGTTTTTCAATGGCAAAAATCAATGAATATTGTAAATGCACAAACAGTAATATCTCCACATTGCAAGGTGCAATTCTGAAATTTTTTGCTTTTTCCTGCTAATCCTAGCATGATAAAGAAGATTCAAAGAGAGTGAGATGCCAGCTCCTTTCATTCAGTCAGTAGCTTCAAACATTTCTGGTATATGAAAAACATGTTTTTCAATGGCAAAAATCAATGAATATTGTAAATGCACAAACAGTAATATCTCCACATTGCACGGTGCAATTCTGAAATTTTAACTTTTTCCTGTTAATCCTAGCATGATAAAGAAGATTCAAAGAGAGTGAGATGCCAGCTCCTTTCATTCAGTCAGTAGCTTCAAACATTTCTGGTATATGAAAAACATGTTTTTCAATGGCAAAAATCAATGAATATTGTAAATGCACAAACAGTAATATCTCCACATTGCACGGTGCAATTCTGAAATTTTTAGCTTTTTCCTGTTAATCCTAGCATGATAAAGAAGATTCAAAGAGAGTGAGATGCCAGCTCCTTTCATTCAGTCAGTAGCTTCAAACATTTCTGGTATATGAAAAACATGTTTTTCAATGGCAAAAATCAATGAATATTGTAAATGCACAAACAGTAATATCTCCACATTGCAAGGTGCAATTCTGAAATTTTTTGCTTTTTCCTGCTAATCCTAGCATGATAAAGAAGATTCAAAGAGAGTGAGATGCCAGCTCCTTTCATTCAGTCAGTAGCTTCAAACATTTCTGGTATATGAAAAACATGTTTTTCAATGGCAAAAATCAATGAATATTGTAAATGCACAAACAGTAATATCTCCACATTGCACGGTGCAATTCTGAAATTTTTAGCTTTTTCCTGTTAATCCTAGCATGATAAAGAAGATTCAAAGAGAGTGAGATGCCAGCTCCTTTCATTCAGTCAGTAGCTTCAAACATTTCTGGTATATGAAAAACATGTTTTTCAATGGCAAAAATCAATGAATATTGTAAATGCACAAACAGTAATATCTCCACATTGCAAGGTGCAATTCTGAAATTTTTTGCTTTTTCCTGTTAATCCTAGCATGATAAAGAAGATTCAAAGAGAGTGAGATGCCAGCTCCTTTCATTCAGTCAGTAGCTTCAAACATTTCTGGTATATGAAAAACATGTTTTTCAATGGCAAAAATCAATGAATATTGTAAATGCACAAACAGTAATATCTCCACATTGCAAGGTGCAATTCTGAAATTTTTTGCTTTTTCCTGCTAATCCTAGCATGATAAAGAAGATTCAAAGAGAGTGAGATGCCAGCTCCTTTCATTCAGTCAGTAGCTTCAAACATTTCTGGTATATGAAAAACATGTTTTTCAATGGCAAAAATCAATGAATATTGTAAATGCACAAACAGTAATATCTCCACATTGCACGGTGCAATTCTGAAATTTTTAGCTTTTTCCTGTTAATCCTAGCATGATAAAGAAGATTCAAAGAGAGTGAGATGCCAGCTCCTTTCATTCAGTCAGTAGCTTCAAACATTTCTGGTATATGAAAAACATGTTTTTCAATGGCAAAAATCAATGAATATTGTAAATGCACAAACAGTAATATCTCCACATTGCAAGGTGCAATTCTGAAATTTTTTGCTTTTTCCTGCTAATCCTAGCATGATAAAGAAGATTCAAAGAGAGTGAGATGCCAGCTCCTTTCATTCAGTCAGTAGCTTCAAACATTTCTGGTATATGAAAAACATGTTTTTCAATGGCAAAAATCAATGAATATTGTAAATGCACAAACAGTAATATCTCCACATTGCACGGTGCAATTCTGAAATTTTAACTTTTTCCTGTTAATCCTAGCATGATAAAGAAGATTCAAAGAGAGTGAGATGCCAGCTCCTTTCATTCAGTCAGTAGCTTCAAACATTTCTGGTATATGAAAAACATGTTTTTCAATGGCAAAAATCAATGAATATTGTAAATGCACAAACAGTAATATCTCCACATTGCAAGGTGCAATTCTGAAATTTTTTGCTTTTTCCTGCTAATCCTAGCATGATAAAGAAGATTCAAAGAGAGTGAGATGCCAGCTCCTTTCATTCAGTCAGTAGCTTCAAACATTTCTGGTATATGAAAAACATGTTTTTCAATGGCAAAAATCAATGAATATTGTAAATGCACAAACAGTAATATCTCCACATTGCACGGTGCAATTCTGAAATTTTAACTTTTTCCTGTTAATCCTAGCATGATAAAGAAGATTCAAAGAGAGTGAGATGCCAGCTCCTTTCATTCAGTCAGTAGCTTCAAACATTTCTGGTATATGAAAAACATGTTTTTCAATGGCAAAAATCAATGAATATTGTAAATGCACAAACAGTAATATCTCCACATTGCAAGGTGCAATTCTGAAATTTTTTGCTTTTTCCTGCTAATCCTAGCATGATAAAGAAGATTCAAAGAGAGTGAGATGCCAGCTCCTTTCATTCAGTCAGTAGCTTCAAACATTTCTGGTATATGAAAAACATGTTTTTCAATGGCAAAAATCAATGAATATTGTAAATGCACAAACAGTAATATCTCCACATTGCACGGTGCAATTCTGAAATTTTAACTTTTTCCTGTTAATCCTAGCATGATAAAGAAGATTCAAAGAGAGTGAGATGCCAGCTCCTTTCATTCAGTCAGTAGCTTCAAACATTTCTGGTATATGAAAAACATGTTTTTCAATGGCAAAAATCAATGAATATTGTAAATGCACAAACAGTAATATCTCCACATTGCACGGTGCAATTCTGAAATTTTTAGCTTTTTCCTGTTAATCCTAGCATGATAAAGAAGATTCAAAGAGAGTGAGATGCCAGCTCCTTTCATTCAGTCAGTAGCTTCAAACATTTCTGGTATATGAAAAACATGTTTTTCAATGGCAAAAATCAATGAATATTGTAAATGCACAAACAGTAATATCTCCACATTGCAAGGTGCAATTCTGAAATTTTTTGCTTTTTCCTGCTAATCCTAGCATGATAAAGAAGATTCAAAGAGAGTGAGATGCCAGCTCCTTTCATTCAGTCAGTAGCTTCAAACATTTCTGGTATATGAAAAACATGTTTTTCAATGGCAAAAATCAATGAATATTGTAAATGCACAAACAGTAATATCTCCACATTGCACGGTGCAATTCTGAAATTTTTAGCTTTTTCCTGTTAATCCTAGCATGATAAAGAAGATTCAAAGAGAGTGAGATGCCAGCTCCTTTCATTCAGTCAGTAGCTTCAAACATTTCTGGTATATGAAAAACATGTTTTTCAATGGCAAAAATCAATGAATATTGTAAATGCACAAACAGTAATATCTCCACATTGCAAGGTGCAATTCTGAAATTTTTTGCTTTTTCCTGCTAATCCTAGCATGATAAAGAAGATTCAAAGAGAGTGAGATGCCAGCTCCTTTCATTCAGTCAGTAGCTTCAAACATTTCTGGTATATGAAAAACATGTTTTTCAATGGCAAAAATCAATGAATATTGTAAATGCACAAACAGTAATATCTCCACATTGCACGGTGCAATTCTGAAATTTTAACTTTTTCCTGTTAATCCTAGCATGATAAAGAAGATTCAAAGAGAGTGAGATGCCAGCTCCTTTCATTCAGTCAGTAGCTTCAAACATTTCTGGTATATGAAAAACATGTTTTTCAATGGCAAAAATCAATGAATATTGTAAATGCACAAACAGTAATATCTCCACATTGCACGGTGCAATTCTGAAATTTTTAGCTTTTTCCTGTTAATCCTAGCATGATAAAGAAGATTCAAAGAGAGTGAGATGCCAGCTCCTTTCATTCAGTCAGTAGCTTCAAACATTTCTGGTATATGAAAAACATGTTTTTCAATGGCAAAAATCAATGAATATTGTAAATGCACAAACAGTAATATCTCCACATTGCAAGGTGCAATTCTGAAATTTTTTGCTTTTTCCTGCTAATCCTAGCATGATAAAGAAGATTCAAAGAGAGTGAGATGCCAGCTCCTTTCATTCAGTCAGTAGCTTCAAACATTTCTGGTATATGAAAAACATGTTTTTCAATGGCAAAAATCAATGAATATTGTAAATGCACAAACAGTAATATCTCCACATTGCACGGTGCAATTCTGAAATTTTTAGCTTTTTCCTGTTAATCCTAGCATGATAAAGAAGATTCAAAGAGAGTGAGATGCCAGCTCCTTTCATTCAGTCAGTAGCTTCAAACATTTCTGGTATATGAAAAACATGTTTTTCAATGGCAAAAATCAATGAATATTGTAAATGCACAAACAGTAATATCTCCACATTGCAAGGTGCAATTCTGAAATTTTTTGCTTTTTCCTGTTAATCCTAGCATGATAAAGAAGATTCAAAGAGAGTGAGATGCCAGCTCCTTTCATTCAGTCAGTAGCTTCAAACATTTCTGGTATATGAAAAACATGTTTTTCAATGGCAAAAATCAATGAATATTGTAAATGCACAAACAGTAATATCTCCACATTGCAAGGTGCAATTCTGAAATTTTTTGCTTTTTCCTGCTAATCCTAGCATGATAAAGAAGATTCAAAGAGAGTGAGATGCCAGCTCCTTTCATTCAGTCAGTAGCTTCAAACATTTCTGGTATATGAAAAACATGTTTTTCAATGGCAAAAATCAATGAATATTGTAAATGCACAAACAGTAATATCTCCACATTGCACGGTGCAATTCTGAAATTTTTAGCTTTTTCCTGTTAATCCTAGCATGATAAAGAAGATTCAAAGAGAGTGAGATGCCAGCTCCTTTCATTCAGTCAGTAGCTTCAAACATTTCTGGTATATGAAAAACATGTTTTTCAATGGCAAAAATCAATGAATATTGTAAATGCACAAACAGTAATATCTCCACATTGCAAGGTGCAATTCTGAAATTTTTTGCTTTTTCCTGCTAATCCTAGCATGATAAAGAAGATTCAAAGAGAGTGAGATGCCAGCTCCTTTCATTCAGTCAGTAGCTTCAAACATTTCTGGTATATGAAAAACATGTTTTTCAATGGCAAAAATCAATGAATATTGTAAATGCACAAACAGTAATATCTCCACATTGCACGGTGCAATTCTGAAATTTTAACTTTTTCCTGTTAATCCTAGCATGATAAAGAAGATTCAAAGAGAGTGAGATGCCAGCTCCTTTCATTCAGTCAGTAGCTTCAAACATTTCTGGTATATGAAAAACATGTTTTTCAATGGCAAAAATCAATTAATATTGTAAATGCACAAACAGTAATATCTCCACATTGCACGGTGCAATTCTGAAATTTTTAGCTTTTTCCTGTTAATCCTAGCATGATAAAGAAGATTCAAAGAGAGTGAGATGCCAGCTCCTTTCATTCAGTCAGTAGCTTCAAACATTTCTGGTATATGAAAAACATGTTTTTCAATGGCAAAAATCAATGAATATTGTAAATGCACAAACAGTAATATCTCCACATTGCAAGGTGCAATTCTGAAATTTTTTGCTTTTTCCTGCTAATCCTAGCATGATAAAGAAGATTCAAAGAGAGTGAGATGCCAGCTCCTTTCATTCAGTCAGTAGCTTCAAACATTTCTGGTATATGAAAAACATGTTTTTCAATGGCAAAAATCAATGAATATTGTAAATGCACAAACAGTAATATCTCCACATTGCACGGTGCAATTCTGAAATTTTAACTTTTTCCTGTTAATCCTAGCATGATAAAGAAGATTCAAAGAGAGTGAGATGCCAGCTCCTTTCATTCAGTCAGTAGCTTCAAACATTTCTGGTATATGAAAAACATGTTTTTCAATGGCAAAAATCAATGAATATTGTAAATGCACAAACAGTAATATCTCCACATTGCAAGGTGCAATTCTGAAATTTTTTGCTTTTTCCTGCTAATCCTAGCATGATAAAGAAGATTCAAAGAGAGTGAGATGCCAGCTCCTTTCATTCAGTCAGTAGCTTCAAACATTTCTGGTATATGAAAAACATGTTTTTCAATGGCAAAAATCAATGAATATTGTAAATGCACAAACAGTAATATCTCCACATTGCACGGTGCAATTCTGAAATTTTAACTTTTTCCTGTTAATCCTAGCATGATAAAGAAGATTCAAAGAGAGTGAGATGCCAGCTCCTTTCATTCAGTCAGTAGCTTCAAACATTTCTGGTATATGAAAAACATGTTTTTCAATGGCAAAAAACAATGAATATTGTAAATGCACAAACAGTTATATCTCCACATTGCACGGTGCAATTCTGAAATTTTTAGCTTTTTCCTGTTAATCCTAGCATGATAAAGAAGATTCAAAGAGAGTGAGATGCCAGCTCCTTTCATTCAGTCAGTAGCTTCAAACATTTCTGGTATATGAAAAACATGTTTTTCAATGGAAAAAATCAATGAATATTGTAAATGCACAAACAGTAATATCTCCACATTGCAAGGTGCAATTCTGAAATTTTTTGCTTTTTCCTGCTAATCCTAGCATGATAAAGAAGATTCAAAGAGAGTGAGATGCCAGCTCCTTTCATTCAGTCAGTAGCTTCAAACATTTCTGGTATATGAAAAACATGTTTTTCAATGGCAAAAATCAATGAATATTGTAAATGCACAAACAGTAATATCTCCACATTGCACGGTGCAATTCTGAAATTTTTAGCTTTTTCCTGTTAATCCTAGCATGATAAAGAAGATTCAAAGAGAGTGAGATGCCAGCTCCTTTCATTCAGTCAGTAGCTTCAAACATTTCTGGTATATGAAAAACATGTTTTTCAATGGCAAAAATCAATGAATATTGTAAATGCACAAACAGTAATATCTCCACATTGCAAGGTGCAATTCTGAAATTTTTTGCTTTTTCCTGTTAATCCTAGCATGATAAAGAAGATTCAAAGAGAGTGAGATGCCAGCTCCTTTCATTCAGTCAGTAGCTTCAAACATTTCTGGTATATGAAAAACATGTTTTTCAATGGCAAAAATCAATGAATATTGTAAATGCACAAACAGTAATATCTCCACATTGCAAGGTGCAATTCTGAAATTTTTTGCTTTTTCCTGCTAATCCTAGCATGATAAAGAAGATTCAAAGAGAGTGAGATGCCAGCTCCTTTCATTCAGTCAGTAGCTTCAAACATTTCTGGTATATGAAAAACATGTTTTTCAATGGCAAAAATCAATGAATATTGTAAATGCACAAACAGTAATATCTCCACATTGCACGGTGCAATTCTGAAATTTTTAGCTTTTTCCTGTTAATCCTAGCATGATAAAGAAGATTCAAAGAGAGTGAGATGCCAGCTCCTTTCATTCAGTCAGTAGCTTCAAACATTTCTGGTATATGAAAAACATGTTTTTCAATGGCAAAAATCAATGAATATTGTAAATGCACAAACAGTAATATCTCCACATTGCAAGGTGCAATTCTGAAATTTTTTGCTTTTTCCTGCTAATCCTAGCATGATAAAGAAGATTCAAAGAGAGTGAGATGCCAGCTCCTTTCATTCAGTCAGTAGCTTCAAACATTTCTGGTATATGAAAAACATGTTTTTCAATGGCAAAAATCAATGAATATTGTAAATGCACAAACAGTAATATCTCCACATTGCACGGTGCAATTCTGAAATTTTAACTTTTTCCTGTTAATCCTAGCATGATAAAGAAGATTCAAAGAGAGTGAGATGCCAGCTCCTTTCATTCAGTCAGTAGCTTCAAACATTTCTGGTATATGAAAAACATGTTTTTCAATGGCAAAAATCAATTAATATTGTAAATGCACAAACAGTAATATCTCCACATTGCACGGTGCAATTCTGAAATTTTTAGCTTTTTCCTGTTAATCCTAGCATGATAAAGAAGATTCAAAGAGAGTGAGATGCCAGCTCCTTTCATTCAGTCAGTAGCTTCAAACATTTCTGGTATATGAAAAACATGTTTTTCAATGGCAAAAATCAATGAATATTGTAAATGCACAAACAGTAATATCTCCACATTGCAAGGTGCAATTCTGAAATTTTTTGCTTTTTCCTGCTAATCCTAGCATGATAAAGAAGATTCAAAGAGAGTGAGATGCCAGCTCCTTTCATTCAGTCAGTAGCTTCAAACATTTCTGGTATATGAAAAACATGTTTTTCAATGGCAAAAATCAATGAATATTGTAAATGCACAAACAGTAATATCTCCACATTGCACGGTGCAATTCTGAAATTTTTAGCTTTTTCCTGTTAATCCTAGCATGATAAAGAAGATTCAAAGAGAGTGAGATGCCAGCTCCTTTCATTCAGTCAGTAGCTTCAAACATTTCTGGTATATGAAAAACATGTTTTTCAATGGCAAAAATCAATGAATATTGTAAATGCACAAACAGTAATATCTCCACATTGCAAGGTGCAATTCTGAAATTTTTTGCTTTTTCCTGTTAATCCTAGCATGATAAAGAAGATTCAAAGAGAGTGAGATGCCAGCTCCTTTCATTCAGTCAGTAGCTTCAAACATTTCTGGTATATGAAAAACATGTTTTTCAATGGCAAAAATCAATGAATATTGTAAATGCACAAACAGTAATATCTCCACATTGCAAGGTGCAATTCTGAAATTTTTTGCTTTTTCCTGCTAATCCTAGCATGATAAAGAAGATTCAAAGAGAGTGAGATGCCAGCTCCTTTCATTCAGTCAGTAGCTTCAAACATTTCTGGTATATGAAAAACATGTTTTTCAATGGCAAAAATCAATGAATATTGTAAATGCACAAACAGTAATATCTCCACATTGCACGGTGCAATTCTGAAATTTTTAGCTTTTTCCTGTTAATCCTAGCATGATAAAGAAGATTCAAAGAGAGTGAGATGCCAGCTCCTTTCATTCAGTCAGTAGCTTCAAACATTTCTGGTATATGAAAAACATGTTTTTCAATGGCAAAAATCAATGAATATTGTAAATGCACAAACAGTAATATCTCCACATTGCAAGGTGCAATTCTGAAATTTTTTGCTTTTTCCTGCTAATCCTAGCATGATAAAGAAGATTCAAAGAGAGTGAGATGCCAGCTCCTTTCATTCAGTCAGTAGCTTCAAACATTTCTGGTATATGAAAAACATGTTTTTCAATGGCAAAAATCAATGAATATTGTAAATGCACAAACAGTAATATCTCCACATTGCACGGTGCAATTCTGAAATTTTTAGCTTTTTCCTGTTAATCCTAGCATGATAAAGAAGATTCAAAGAGAGTGAGATGCCAGCTCCTTTCATTCAGTCAGTAGCTTCAAACATTTCTGGTATATGAAAAACATGTTTTTCAATGGCAAAAATCAATGAATATTGTAAATGCACAAACAGTAATATCTCCACATTGCAAGCTGCAATTCTGAAATTTTTTGCTTTTTCCTGTTAATCCTAGCATGATAAAGAAGATTCAAAGAGAGTGAGATGCCAGCTCCTTTCATTCAGTCAGTAGCTTCAAACATTTCTGGTATATGAAAAACATGTTTTTCAATGGCAAAAATCAATGAATATTGTAAATGCACAAACAGTAATATCTCCACATTGCAAGGTGCAATTCTGAAATTTTTTGCTTTTTCCTGCTAATCCTAGCATGATAAAGAAGATTCAAAGAGAGTGAGATGCCAGCTCCTTTCATTCAGTCAGTAGCTTCAAACATTTCTGGTATATGAAAAACATGTTTTTCAATGGCAAAAATCAATGAATATTGTAAATGCACAAACAGTAATATCTCCACATTGCAAGGTGCAATTCTGAAATTTTTTGCTTTTTCCTGCTAATCCTAGCATGATAAAGAAGATTCAAAGAGAGTGAGATGCCAGCTCCTTTCATTCAGTCAGTAGCTTCAAACATTTCTGGTATATGAAAAACATGTTTTTCAATGGCAAAAATCAATGAATATTGTAAATGCACAAACAGTAATATCTCCACATTGCAAGGTGCAATTCTGAAATTTTTTGCTTTTTCCTGCTAATCCTAGCATGATAAAGAAGATTCAAAGAGAGTGAGATGCCAGCTCCTTTCATTCAGTCAGTAGCTTCAAACATTTCTGGTATATGAAAAACATGTTTTTCAATGGCAAAAATCAATGAATATTGTAAATGCACAAACAGTAATATCTCCACATTGCACGGTGCAATTCTGAAATTTTTAGCTTTTTCCTGTTAATGCTAGCATGATAAAGAAGATTCAAAGAGAGTGAGATGCCAGCTCCTTTCATTCAGTCAGTAGCTTCAAACATTTCTGGTATATGAAAAACATGTTTTTCAATGGCAAAAATCAATGAATATTGTAAATGCACAAACAGTAATATCTCCACATTGCACGGTGCAATTCTGAAATTTTTTGCTTTTTCCTGTTAATCCTAGCATGATAAAGAAGATTCAAAGAGAGTGAGATGCCAGCTCCTTTCATTCAGTCAGTAGCTTCAAACATTTCTGGTATATGAAAAACATGTTTTTCAATGGCAAAAATCAATGAATATTGTAAATGCACAAACAGTAATATCTCCACATTGCAAGGTGCAATTCTGAAATTTTTTGCTTTTTCCTGCTAATCCTAGCATGATAAAGAAGATTCAAAGAGAGTGAGATGCCAGCTCCTTTCATTCAGTCAGTAGCTTCAAACATTTCTGGTATATGAAAAACATGTTTTTCAATGGCAAAAATCAATGAATATTGTAAATGCACAAACAGTAATATCTCCACATTGCACGGTGCAATTCTGAAATTTTAACTTTTTCCTGTTAATCCTAGCATGATAAAGAAGATTCAAAGAGAGTGAGATGCCAGCTCCTTTCATTCAGTCAGTAGCTTCAAACATTTCTGGTATATGAAAAACATGTTTTTCAATGGCAAAAATCAATTAATATTGTAAATGCACAAACAGTAATATCTCCACATTGCACGGTGCAATTCTGAAATTTTTAGCTTTTTCCTGTTAATCCTAGCATGATAAAGAAGATTCAAAGAGAGTGAGATGCCAGCTCCTTTCATTCAGTCAGTAGCTTCAAACATTTCTGGTATATGAAAAACATGTTTTTCAATGGCAAAAATCAATGAATATTGTAAATGCACAAACAGTAATATCTCCACATTGCAAGGTGCAATTCTGAAATTTTTTGCTTTTTCCTGCTAATCCTAGCATGATAAAGAAGATTCAAAGAGAGTGAGATGCCAGCTCCTTTCATTCAGTCAGTAGCTTCAAACATTTCTGGTATATGAAAAACATGTTTTTCAATGGCAAAAATCAATGAATATTGTAAATGCACAAACAGTAATATCTCCACATTGCACGGTGCAATTCTGAAATTTTTAGCTTTTTCCTGTTAATCCTAGCATGATAAAGAAGATTCAAAGAGAGTGAGATGCCAGCTCCTTTCATTCAGTCAGTAGCTTCAAACATTTCTGGTATATGAAAAACATGTTTTTCAATGGCAAAAATCAATGAATATTGTAAATGCACAAACAGTAATATCTCCACATTGCAAGCTGCAATTCTGAAATTTTTTGCTTTTTCCTGTTAATCCTAGCATGATAAAGAAGATTCAAAGAGAGTGAGATGCCAGCTCCTTTCATTCAGTCAGTAGCTTCAAACATTTCTGGTATATGAAAAACATGTTTTTCAATGGCAAAAATCAATGAATATTGTAAATGCACAAACAGTAATATCTCCACATTGCAAGGTGCAATTCTGAAATTTTTTGCTTTTTCCTGCTAATCCTAGCATGATAAAGAAGATTCAAAGAGAGTGAGATGCCAGCTCCTTTCATTCAGTCAGTAGCTTCAAACATTTCTGGTATATGAAAAACATGTTTTTCAATGGCAAAAATCAATGAATATTGTAAATGCACAAACAGTAATATCTCCACATTGCAAGGTGCAATTCTGAAATTTTTTGCTTTTTCCTGCTAATCCTAGCATGATAAAGAAGATTCAAAGAGAGTGAGATGCCAGCTCCTTTCATTCAGTCAGTAGCTTCAAACATTTCTGGTATATGAAAAACATGTTTTTCAATGGCAAAAATCAATGAATATTGTAAATGCACAAACAGTAATATCTCCACATTGCAAGGTGCAATTCTGAAATTTTTTGCTTTTTCCTGCTAATCCTAGCATGATAAAGAAGATTCAAAGAGAGTGAGATGCCAGCTCCTTTCATTCAGTCAGTAGCTTCAAACATTTCTGGTATATGAAAAACATGTTTTTCAATGGCAAAAATCAATGAATATTGTAAATGCACAAACAGTAATATCTCCACATTGCACGGTGCAATTCTGAAATTTTTAGCTTTTTCCTGTTAATGCTAGCATGATAAAGAAGATTCAAAGAGAGTGAGATGCCAGCTCCTTTCATTCAGTCAGTAGCTTCAAACATTTCTGGTATATGAAAAACATGTTTTTCAATGGCAAAAATCAATGAATATTGTAAATGCACAAACAGTAATATCTCCACATTGCACGGTGCAATTCTGAAATTTTTTGCTTTTTCCTGTTAATCCTAGCATGATAAAGAAGATTCAAAGAGAGTGAGATGCCAGCTCCTTTCATTCAGTCAGTAGCTTCAAACATTTCTGGTATATGAAAAACATGTTTTTCAATGGCAAAAATCAATGAATATTGTAAATGCACAAACAGTAATATCTCCACATTGCAAGGTGCAATTCTGAAATTTTTTGCTTTTTCCTGCTAATCCTAGCATGATAAAGAAGATTCAAAGAGAGTGAGATGCCAGCTCCTTTCATTCAGTCAGTAGCTTCAAACATTTCTGGTATATGAAAAACATGTTTTTCAATGGCAAAAATCAATGAATATTGTAAATGCACAAACAGTAATATCTCCACATTGCACGGTGCAATTCTGAAATTTTAACTTTTTCCTGTTAATCCTAGCATGATAAAGAAGATTCAAAGAGAGTGAGATGCCAGCTCCTTTCATTCAGTCAGTAGCTTCAAACATTTCTGGTATATGAAAAACATGTTTTTCAATGGCAAAAATCAATGAATATTGTAAATGCACAAACAGTAATATCTCCACATTGCAAGGTGCAATTCTGAAATTTTTTGCTTTTTCCTGTTAATCCTAGCATGATAAAGAAGATTCAAAGAGAGTGAGATGCCAGCTCCTTTCATTCAGTCAGTAGCTTCAAACATTTCTGGTATATGAAAAACATGTTTTTCAATGGCAAAAATCAATGAATATTGTAAATGCACAAACAGTAATATCTCCACATTGCAAGGTGCAATTCTGAAATTTTTTGCTTTTTCCTGCTAATCCTAGCATGATAAAGAAGATTCAAAGAGAGTGAGATGCCAGCTCCTTTCATTCAGTCAGTAGCTTCAAACATTTCTGGTATATGAAAAACATGTTTTTCAATGGCAAAAATCAATGAATATTGTAAATGCACAAACAGTAATATCTCCACATTGCACGGTGCAATTCTGAAATTTTTAGCTTTTTCCTGTTAATCCTAGCATGATAAAGAAGATTCAAAGAGAGTGAGATGCCAGCTCCTTTCATTCAGTCAGTAGCTTCAAACATTTCTGGTATATGAAAAACATGTTTTTCAATGGCAAAAATCAATGAATATTGTAAATGCACAAACAGTAATATCTCCACATTGCAAGGTGCAATTCTGAAATTTTTTGCTTTTTCCTGCTAATCCTAGCATGATAAAGAAGATTCAAAGAGAGTGAGATGCCAGCTCCTTTCATTCAGTCAGTAGCTTCAAACATTTCTGGTATATGAAAAACATGTTTTTCAATGGCAAAAATCAATGAATATTGTAAATGCACAAACAGTAATATCTCCACATTGCAAGGTGCAATTCTGAAATTTTTAGCTTTTTCCTGTTAATCCTAGCATGATAAAGAAGATTCAAAGAGAGTGAGATGCCAGCTCCTTTCATTCAGTCAGTAGCTTCAAACATTTCTGGTATATGAAAAACATGTTTTTCAATGGCAAAAATCAATGAATATTGTAACTGCACAAACAGTAATATCTCCACATTGCAAGCTGCAATTCTGAAATTTTTTGCTTTTTCCTGTTAATCCTAGCATGATAAAGAAGATTCAAAGAGAGTGAGATGCCAGCTCCTTTCATTCAGTCAGTAGCTTCAAACATTTCTGGTATATGAAAAACATGTTTTTCAATGGCAAAAATCAATGAATATTGTAAATGCACAAACAGTAATATCTCCACATTGCAAGGTGCAATTCTGAAATTTTTTGCTTTTTCCTGCTAATCCTAGCATGATAAAGAAGATTCAAAGAGAGTGAGATGCCAGCTCCTTTCATTCAGTCAGTAGCTTCAAACATTTCTGGTATATGAAAAACATGTTTTTCAATGGCAAAAATCAATGAATATTGTAAATGCACAAACAGTAATATCTCCACATTGCAAGGTGCAATTCTGAAATTTTTTGCTTTTTCCTGCTAATCCTAGCATGATAAAGAAGATTCAAAGAGAGTGAGATGCCAGCTCCTTTCATTCAGTCAGTAGCTTCAAACATTTCTGGTATATGAAAAACATGTTTTTCAATGGCAAAAATCAATGAATATTGTAAATGCACAAACAGTAATATCTCCACATTGCAAGGTGCAATTCTGAAATTTTTTGCTTTTTCCTGCTAATCCTAGCATGATAAAGAAGATTCAAAGAGAGTGAGATGCCAGCTCCTTTCATTCAGTCAGTAGCTTCAAACATTTCTGGTATATGAAAAACATGTTTTTCAATGGCAAAAATCAATGAATATTGTAAATGCACAAACAGTAATATCTCCACATTGCACGGTGCAATTCTGAAATTTTTAGCTTTTTCCTGTTAATGCTAGCATGATAAAGAAGATTCAAAGAGAGTGAGATGCCAGCTCCTTTCATTCAGTCAGTAGCTTCAAACATTTCTGGTATATGAAAAACATGTTTTTCAATGGCAAAAATCAATGAATATTGTAAATGCACAAACAGTAATATCTCCACATTGCACGGTGCAATTCTGAAATTTTTTGCTTTTTCCTGTTAATCCTAGCATGATAAAGAAGATTCAAAGAGAGTGAGATGCCAGCTCCTTTCATTCAGTCAGTAGCTTCAAACATTTCTGGTATATGAAAAACATGTTTTTCAATGGCAAAAATCAATGAATATTGTAAATGCACAAACAGTAATATCTCCACATTGCAAGGTGCAATTCTGAAATTTTTTGCTTTTTCCTGCTAATCCTAGCATGATAAAGAAGATTCAAAGAGAGTGAGATGCCAGCTCCTTTCATTCAGTCAGTAGCTTCAAACATTTCTGGTATATGAAAAACATGTTTTTCAATGGCAAAAATCAATGAATATTGTAAATGCACAAACAGTAATATCTCCACATTGCACGGTGCAATTCTGAAATTTTAACTTTTTCCTGTTAATCCTAGCATGATAAAGAAGATTCAAAGAGAGTGAGATGCCAGCTCCTTTCATTCAGTCAGTAGCTTCAAACATTTCTGGTATATGAAAAACATGTTTTTCAATGGCAAAAATCAATTAATATTGTAAATGCACAAACAGTAATATCTCCACATTGCACGGTGCAATTCTGAAATTTTTAGCTTTTTCCTGTTAATCCTAGCATGATAAAGAAGATTCAAAGAGAGTGAGATGCCAGCTCCTTTCATTCAGTCAGTAGCTTCAAACATTTCTGGTATATGAAAAACATGTTTTTCAATGGCAAAAATCAATGAATATTGTAAATGCACAAACAGTAATATCTCCACATTGCAAGGTGCAATTCTGAAATTTTTTGCTTTTTCCTGCTAATCCTAGCATGATAAAGAAGATTCAAAGAGAGTGAGATGCCAGCTCCTTTCATTCAGTCAGTAGCTTCAAACATTTCTGGTATATGAAAAACATGTTTTTCAATGGCAAAAATCAATGAATATTGTAAATGCACAAACAGTAATATCTCCACATTGCACGGTGCAATTCTGAAATTTTTAGCTTTTTCCTGTTAATCCTAGCATGATAAAGAAGATTCAAAGAGAGTGAGATGCCAGCTCCTTTCATTCAGTCAGTAGCTTCAAACATTTCTGGTATATGAAAAACATGTTTTTCAATGGCAAAAATCAATGAATATTGTAAATGCACAAACAGTAATATCTCCACATTGCAAGCTGCAATTCTGAAATTTTTTGCTTTTTCCTGTTAATCCTAGCATGATAAAGAAGATTCAAAGAGAGTGAGATGCCAGCTCCTTTCATTCAGTCAGTAGCTTCAAACATTTCTGGTATATGAAAAACATGTTTTTCAATGGCAAAAATCAATGAATATTGTAAATGCACAAACAGTAATATCTCCACATTGCAAGGTGCAATTCTGAAATTTTTTGCTTTTTCCTGCTAATCCTAGCATGATAAAGAAGATTCAAAGAGAGTGAGATGCCAGCTCCTTTCATTCAGTCAGTAGCTTCAAACATTTCTGGTATATGAAAAACATGTTTTTCAATGGCAAAAATCAATGAATATTGTAAATGCACAAACAGTAATATCTCCACATTGCAAGGTGCAATTCTGAAATTTTTTGCTTTTTCCTGCTAATCCTAGCATGATAAAGAAGATTCAAAGAGAGTGAGATGCCAGCTCCTTTCATTCAGTCAGTAGCTTCAAACATTTCTGGTATATGAAAAACATGTTTTTCAATGGCAAAAATCAATGAATATTGTAAATGCACAAACAGTAATATCTCCACATTGCAAGGTGCAATTCTGAAATTTTTTGCTTTTTCCTGCTAATCCTAGCATGATAAAGAAGATTCAAAGAGAGTGAGATGCCAGCTCCTTTCATTCAGTCAGTAGCTTCAAACATTTCTGGTATATGAAAAACATGTTTTTCAATGGCAAAAATCAATGAATATTGTAAATGCACAAACAGTAATATCTCCACATTGCACGGTGCAATTCTGAAATTTTTACCTTTTTCCTGTTAATGCTAGCATGATAAAGAAGATTCAAAGAGAGTGAGATGCCAGCTCCTTTCATTCAGTCAGTAGCTTCAAACATTTCTGGTATATGAAAAACATGTTTTTCAATGGCAAAAATCAATGAATATTGTAAATGCACAAACAGTAATATCTCCACATTGCAAGGTGCAATTCTGAAATTTTTTGCTTTTTCCTGCTAATCCTAGCATGATAAAGAAGATTCAAAGAGAGTGAGATGCCAGCTCCTTTCATTCAGTCAGTAGCTTCAAACATTTCTGGTATATGAAAAACATGTTTTTCAATGGCAAAAATCAATGAATATTGTAAATGCACAAACAGTAATATCTCCACATTGCACGGTGCAATTCTGAAATTTTAACTTTTTCCTGTTAATCCTAGCATGATAAAGAAGATTCAAAGAGAGTGAGATGCCAGCTCCTTTCATTCAGTCAGTAGCTTCAAACATTTCTGGTATATGAAAAACATGTTTTTCAATGGCAAAAATCAATTAATATTGTAAATGCACAAACAGTAATATCTCCACATTGCACGGTGCAATTCTGAAATTTTTAGCTTTTTCCTGTTAATCCTAGCATGATAAAGAAGATTCAAAGAGAGTGAGATGCCAGCTCCTTTCATTCAGTCAGTAGCTTCAAACATTTCTGGTATATGAAAAACATGTTTTTCAATGGCAAAAATCAATGAATATTGTAAATGCACAAACAGTAATATCTCCACATTGCACGGTGCAATTCTGAAATTTTAACTTTTTCCTGTTAATCCTAGCATGATAAAGAAGATTCAAAGAGAGTGAGATGCCAGCTCCTTTCATTCAGTCAGTAGCTTCAAACATTTCTGGTATATGAAAAACATGTTTTTCAATGGCAAAAATCAATTAATATTGTAAATGCACAAACAGTAATATCTCCACATTGCACGGTGCAATTCTGAAATTTTTAGCTTTTTCCTGTTAATCCTAGCATGATAAAGAAGATTCAAAGAGAGTGAGATGCCAGCTCCTTTCATTCAGTCAGTAGCTTCAAACATTTCTGGTATATGAAAAACATGTTTTTCAATGGCAAAAATCAATGAATATTGTAAATGCACAAACAGTAATATCTCCACATTGCAAGGTGCAATTCTGAAATTTTTTGCTTTTTCCTGCTAATCCTAGCATGATAAAGAAGATTCAAAGAGAGTGAGATGCCAGCTCCTTTCATTCAGTCAGTAGCTTCAAACATTTCTGGTATATGAAAAACATGTTTTTCAATGGCAAAAATCAATGAATATTGTAAATGCACAAACAGTAATATCTCCACATTGCACGGTGCAATTCTGAAATTTTTAGCTTTTTCCTGTTAATCCTAGCATGATAAAGAAGATTCAAAGAGAGTGAGATGCCAGCTCCTTTCATTCAGTCAGTAGCTTCAAACATTTCTGGTATATGAAAAACATGTTTTTCAATGGCAAAA